>NW_028318227.1:597500-897500 GCF_062004578.1 Staurois parvus
TGGAACCTCTGTGATGTAGATGTACCCCTGAAACCTCTATGATGTAGATGTTTCTCTGGAACCTCTATGACCTTGATGTTCCCCTGGAATCTCTGTGATGTAGATGTTCCCCTGAAACCTCTATGATATAGATGTTTCTCTGGAACCTCTATGATGTAGATGTTCCCCTGGAGCCTCTATGATGTAGATGTTCCCCTGGAACCTCTATGATGTAGATGTTTCTCTGGAACCTCTGTGATGTAGATGTTCCCCTGGAACCTCTATGATGTAGATGTTTCTCTGGAACCTCTATGATGTTGATGTTCCCCTGGAACCTCTATGATGTAGATGTTCCTCTGGAACCTCTATGATGTAGATGTTCCTCTGGAACCTCTATGATGTAGATGTTCCTCTGGAACCTCTATGATGTAGATGTTCCCCTGGAACCTCTGTGATGTAGATGTTTCTCTGGAACCTCTGTGATGTAGATGTTTCTCTGGAACCTTCATGATGTAGATGTAGATGTTTCTCTGGAACCTCTGTGATGTAGAGCAGGGCTTAAAATTTAAAGTCTTGAGCTACTAGCCAGGCCTTAGAGTTACTCGCCACCAATAAACACACACAAACAGAGACACCTGTACACACACACAGACATGTACATACACACAAACACACATACACAGAATATGTACACACACGCACAGACACATGTACACACACACACACACATACATACAGACACATGTATACACACACAGGCACGTACAGACACGCATACACACAGATACATGTACATACACAGAAATACACACGCATAGACACAAACATACAGACACATGTACATACATACACAGACACATGTACACACAGACACATGTACATACATGCACACACACACACACAGACACATGTACACACACATACATGTACATACACACAGACACATGTTCAGATACACACATGTACATACACACAGACATATGTACAATTGTACATGCATACACAGACACACACAAACACACACACGTGTACACATACACAACCCCCCCCCCATAAAAAAGTTGCAGTACTTCGTTGTTTACTCACAGAGGCAGGTACTGCACTCCAGGGGGAGGCAGAGAGCACAGCACACCTTCCTTTGCTTTCACTGCGCTCAGCTATTGAGCAGTCTGATGGCTCCCAGTGCCAATGACAGATCCGGCCTGAGCTCCCAGCCTGCTCAGCAAGGCGGCACTGGGGGACCCCACCATAATTTCCACTCGCCATTGGTGAGCAGGTGAGTGGAAATTTCAAGCCCTGCTCTATGCCATGTCTCTGGATCTTCAGATCTTCTATGACAGTGCTTTGCAACCTCAGTCCTCAAGTACCCCAAACATTCAGAAATTTCCCTTAGATAAAATAGGTGTCATAAATACCGAGCCATTGACATGAACTAAAAGTACCTGAGCACGGTGAACAAAATCCAAAATACATGACCTGAGAGGGGTACTCGAAGAAAGGGGTCAGGCACCATTGCTCTGTGATATAGTTGTTTTCCTGGATCCTCTATGACAGGGTGTCTCAACCAGGGTTCCTGGAATCCTGGGGTTCCTTCAGACGTTGCTTGGGGTTTCTTGAGCAATGAGCAATTTCTACCTTCAGATAAGTTCCCAGTGACACCATTGATCTTCTTAGCTTTTTGTAAGAGGGTAATTCTTCACAATGACCTCAGGTGTAAGGAGCATTCTTCCCACTGCCCATCACACTAATATATCATGGGTTGTAGATATAGTCCCTTTTACGAGACCGGAAAGGTTTTCAAGGGTTCCTCTGTATTAGAAAGGTTGAGAGAGGCTGCTCTCTGATATACAGTAGCTGTTCCATTTACTGGAGTGCATTTATATCTGGCAAATGTTTCCCTCATGAGAGAGATTTTGCATGAGCTACAAATTGCTTCCACTGGATTGCTCATGTGATAAATATCATTGTTTATTTTGAAAGAGATTATTATGTCTGGTAAGTCACACACTTACAAATCTACATCGTTTAATTGCAGTTTATGTGAAAATGAACTCCATGCTGGACTATGACTACAATATACAGTGGGGATCAAAAGTTTGGGCACCCCAGCTAAAAATTTGTATTAATGTGCATAAATAAGCCAAGGAAAGATGGAAAAATCTCCAAAAGGCATCAAATTACAGATTAGACATTCTTATAATATGTCAACAAAAGTTAGATTTTATTTCCATCATTTACACTTTCAAAATAACAGAAAACAAAAAAATGGCGTCTGCAAAAGTTTGGGCACCCTGCAGAGTTAATATCTTGTACTGCCCCCTTTGGCAAGTATCACAGCTTGTAAACGCTTTTTGTAGCCAGCCAAGAGTCTTTCAATTCTTGTTTGAGGTATCTTTGCCCATTCTTCCTTACAAAAGTCTTCCAGTTCTTTGAGATTTCTGGGCTGTCTGTCACGCACTGCTCTTTTAAGGTCTATCCATAGATTTTCAATTATGTTGAGGTCAGGAGATTGTGAAGGTCATGGCAAAACCTTCAGTTTACGCCTCTTGATGTAATCCCCCGTGGATTTCGAGGTGTGTTTAGGATCATTATCCATTTGTAGAAGCCATCCTCTCTTTAACTTCAGCTTTTTCACAGATGGCATCAAGTTACCATCCAAAATTTGCTGAAATTTTATCGAATCCATTTTTCCTTCTACTCGTGAGATGTTCCCTGTGCCACTGGCTGCAACACAACCCCAAAGCATGATTGATCCAACCCCATGCTTAACAGTTGGAGAGAGGTTCTTTTCATTAAATTATGTGCCCCTTCTTCTCCAAACGTACCTTTGCTCATTCCGGCCAAAAAGTTCAATTTTAACCTCATTGGTCCACAGAACTTGTTTCCAAAATGCATCAGGCTTGTCTATATGTTCATTTGCAAAGTTCAAATGATGATTTTTGTGGTGAGGACGTAGAAGAGGTTTTCTTCTGATGACTCTTCCATGAAGACCATATTTGTACAAGTATCTCTTTATAGTGGAATAGTGTACCACAACTCCAGTGTCTGCCAGATCTTTCTGGAGGGATCATGCAGTCAAACGTGGGTTTTGAATTGTTTTTCTCACAATCCTGCGAGCTGTTCTGTCTGATATTTTTCTTGGTCTTCCAGATCTCGCTTTAACTTCCACTGTTCCTGATGACTGCCATTTCTTAATTACATTCCGAACAGAGGATATTGACATCTGAAAACACTTTGCTATCTTCTTATAGCCTTCTCCAGCTTTGTGAGCGTCAACTATTTTCAGTTTCAGTTTTCTAGACAACTGCTTAGAAGAACCCATGGTGCTGATTGTTGGGGCAAGGTCAGGTGAGTCTGGGCATTTAAAACCTTTGAGATTGACATCACCTGGTCTTCCCAGACGATGATTGAGAACAATCCATGACACTGGCAGGTCTCAGCTTTGCAAAGGGGGCAGTGCATGCTATAAATTCTGCAGGGTGCCCAAACTTTTGCAGAAGCCATTTTTTTGTTTTCTGTTATTTTGAAAGTGTAAATGATGAAATAAAATCTAACTTTTGTTGACATATTATAAGAATGTCTAATCTGTAATTTGATGCCTTTTATTATTATTATTATTATACAGTATTTATAAAGCGCCAATAGTTCACTCAGCGCTGTACATTACAAAGGGGGACAGAACATGTGACAGAACAATACCAATACAATGCAAAACATGAGGGGATCGAGGGCCCTGCTCTTTCGAGCTTACAATCTAGAAGAGATTTTTCCATCTTTCCTTGGCTTCTTTATGCACATTAATACAAATTTTTAGCTGGGGTGCCCAAACTTTAGATCCCCACTGTAACTATGTTCCAAGGGCAAAGATATTTAATCAGAATATTTTCCAAGCATCCCAACGTACCCCTTCATTTTCTGTGCTGTATGTCTGAAGACGGCCATCACTGCTTTAAGCAATGTTTTAGTATGGAGTGATTTATTTCTCACGGGGGGGTCTTTATTAATAATTTGCAGCTAGTCAAAGTGCATGTGTATTCTTTCTGTGTGAATGGAGCAAAAACGGCTGTTATTAGACTATTGCCTGTGCTGGTCAAATGTTTTTCATTGATTTAAGCTGGAAAATGCTGCAGTTGGCCCATGGTGTTAGGTGTCATAATAAATTCTCATTCTTATTTCTCTATTTTTATTTTTTATAAAGTTTTATTTTTTAATGTTATTGTATGTTTAAAAAAAATAAAACAAATACATACCATAAAATTAAAAAATAAAACAAATGATTAAACATACAATAACATAAAAAAATAAAACAAATGATTAAACATACAAAAACATTAATAAATAAAACAAATGATTAAACGTACAATAACATTAAAAAATAAAACAAATAATTAAACGTACCATAACATTAAAAAATAAAACAAATAAACATACTATAACATTAAAAAATAAAATAAATGATTAAACATACCATAACATTAAAAAATAAAACAAATGATTAAACGTACCATAACATTAAAAAATAAAACAAATAATTAAACATACCATAACATTAAAAAATAAAACAAATAATTAAACATAACATAACATTAAAAAATAAAACAAATAATTAAACATAACATAACATTAAAAAATAAAACAAATAATTAAACATAACATAACATTAAAAAATAAAACAAATAATTAAACGTACCATAACATTAAAAAATAAAACAAATGATTATACATGCCATAACATTAAAAAATAAAACAAATGATTAAACATACAATAACATTAATAAATAAAACAAATGATTAAACGTACAATAACATTAAAAAATAAAACAAATAATTAAACGTACCATAACATTAAAAAATAAAACAAATAAACATACTATAACATTAAAAAATAAAATAAATGATTAAACATACTATGACATTAAAAAAATAAAACAAATGATTAAACGTACAATAACATTAAAAAATAAAACAAATAATTATACATACCATAACATTAAAAAATAAAATAAATGATTAAAAGTACCATAACATTAAAAAATAAAACAAATAATTAAACGTACCATAACATTAAAAAATAAAACAAATGATTAAACGTACCATAACATTAAAAAATAAAACAAATGATTAAACGTACAATAACATTAAAAATTAAAACAAATAAACATACCATAACATTAAAAAATAAAACAAATGATTAAACGTACCATAACATTAAAAAATAAAACAAATAATTAAACATACAATAACCTTAAAAAATAAAACAAATGATTAAACGTACCATAACATTAAAAAATAAAACAAATAATTAAACGTACCATAACATTAAAAAATAAAACAAATAATTAAACGTACCATAAAATTAAAAAAATAAAACAATTGATTAAACATACCATAACATTAAAAAATAAAACAAATGATTAAACATACCATAACATTTATAAACGCTATAACTTTCACGTAAACCAATTCATTTCCACATATTGGGATTTTTGGTTAGCAAAGACACGGAGCAGAATACATTTTGGCCTAAATTTATGAAGAAATTAGATTTTTAAAATTTTTTTACTGAATATGTTTAATAGCAAAAAGTCAAAAATATATATATTTTTTTTTTTCAAAATTGTCGGTCTTTTTTTTTATTTATAGCACAAAAAATAAAAAAGGCAAAGGCGATCAAATACCAGGGAAAGAAAGCTTTTATTTGTGGAGAATAAAGGACGTAAATTTAATTTGGGCGCAGCGTTGCATAATCGCTCGATTGCCAGTTAAAGTAACAGCGCCATAACGTAAAAAACGGTCTGGTCAGGAAGGGGGGTAAATCCTCTAGAGGGGGAGGGGTTAAGGGGAGATGTATCGCTGCCGTCCTGTATGGTGGATATAAGAGGGACGGATCGATCATCCCAATAATAATAATAATAATGTCGTTCATTATAAATACAGTTCATACAGGACGATGAATACGTGAAGATGAGTGTGTGGCGGGGGGCCGCCGTCCATCCTGCGACGTCTCGCTGTATCATTCAAGACACGGAACAGGAACACACGTTTGTATTTATTATTTCCTCCTTTCCTTTCTTTTGTAGAAAATATCGTTCAGATCTGTACAACCTGTCATATCACAGCAGGGGCTGATTTTTTATTTTTTTTTCCTCCTCGGTGTTTGACGTAACGAGATGACATGACTGAGATGATTAGCCGGCGTTGGGGCTGCCGCGTGAACCGCGTTCTGGAGTTCATTTTCTTTTGAGAGAAAACACGACACCAAGCGCTTGTAATTACACCCGACGCGTGGCGGGAACGTGGAGAGCCAGGGAGGTTATGGAGAGGGAAGACCAGAAAGGAGAGGAGATTTCAAAAGCTGCAGTCCGAGTAGAGCGCCAACGTGTGGTGGGCCCCGTAGTATGCGGATCTCAGGCTGTGTGGGCCCTCAGCAGTGGAGGTGTGCACAATGGAAATATTTGTTTAGTTTTGGATTCGTTTATAAAAGTGTTACTAAACCCCGGACCCTGCATTCACTATATCCGGTCTCCCCGGACCCTGCATTCACTATATCCGGTCTCCCCGGACCCTGCATTCACTATATCCGGTCTCCCTGGACCCTGCATTCACTATATCTGGTCTCCCAGGACCCTGCATTCACTATGTCTGGTCTCCCCGGACCCTGCATTCACTATATCCGCTCTCCCCGGACCCTGCATTCACTATATCCGCTCTCCCCGGACCCCGCATTCACTATATCTGGTCTCCCAGGACCCTGCATTCACTATATCTGGTCTCCCCGGACCCTGCATTCACTATATCCGCTCTCCCCGGACCCTGCATTCACTATATCCGCTCTCCCCGGACCCTGCATTCACTATATCCGCTCTCCCCGGACCCCGCATTCACTATATCTGGTCTCCCAGGACCCTGCATTCACTATATCTGGTCTCCCCGGACCCCGCATTCACTATATCTGGTCTCCCCGGACCCTGCATTCACTATATCTGGTCTCCCCGGACCCTGCATTCACTATATCCGCTCTCCCCGGACCCTGCAATCACTATGTCTGGTCTCCCTGGACCTCACATTCACTATATCTGCTCTCCCAGGACCCTGCATTCATTATATCTGGTCTCCCCAGACCCTGCATTCATTATATCCGGTCTCCCCAGACCCTGCATTCACTACATCTGGTCTCCCCGGACCCTGCATTCATTATATCCGGTCTCCCCAGACCATGCATTCACTACATCTGGTCTCCCCAGACCCTGCATTCACTATATCTGGTCTCCCCGGACCCTGCATTCACTATATCTGGTCTCCCCGGACCCTGCATTCACTATATCTGCTCTCCCTGGACCTTGCATTCACTATATATGGTCTCCCCGGACCCTGCATTCACTATATTCGGTCACCTAGGACCCTGCATTCACTATATCTGCTCTCCGCGGACCCTGCATTCACTATATCCGCTCTCCCCGGACCCGGCATTCACTATATCTGGTCTCCCCGGACCCTGCATTCACTATATCCGCTCTCCCTGGACCCTGCATTCACTATATCTGGTCTCCCCGGACCCTGCATTCACTATATCCGCTCTCCCCGGACCCTGCATTCACTATATCTGGTCTCCCTGGACCCTGCATTCACTATATGCGGTCTCCCCGGACCCTGCATTCACTATATCCGCTCTTCCCGGACCCTGCATTCACTATATCCGCTCTCCCCGGACCCTGCATTCACTATATCCGCTCTCCCCGGACCCTGCATTCACTATATCTGTTCCAGAATACACCCCTTTTTAACCAGTGATACCACAAAGCTCCTAATTCACTCCCTGGTCATCTCTCGCCTCGACTACTACAACTCCCTCCTCATTGGATGACCTTTACATAGGCGATCCCCCCTCCAGTCCATCATGAATATTGCTGCCATGCTCATCCTCTCTGACAATCCCTCCACTGACCTCCACTCAGTGTCCTCCACCCCTCTCTGCTAATCCCTCCACTGACCTCCACTCAGTGTCCTCCACCCCTCTCTGCTAATCCCTCCACTGACCTCCACTCAGTGTCCTCCACCGCTCTCTCCCAATCCCTCCACTGGCCTCCACTCAGTGTCCTCCACCCCTCTCTGCCAATCCCTCCACTGGCTTTCACTCGCCCAACGAATAAAATTCTAAATACTAACAACAACTTACAAAGCCATCCACAACTCCGCCTCCAGTTACATCAAAAACATGGTCAATAAATATCAACCAAATTGCTCTCTTTGATCCTTCCAAGACCTTCTGCTCTAGTTCCCGTGTTACCTCCTCCCATGCTCGCCTCCAGGACTTCTCCTGAGCTTCTCCCATCCTATGGAACTCCCTACCTCAATCTCTCCAGCTATCTCCTAATCCTTATGTAAGGGGGACTTTGATGGGCACGGGACCCTAATGTAAGGAGGGCTTTGATAGGGTCAGGACCCTGATGTAAGGCGGGCTTTGATAGGGTCAGGACCCTGATGTAAGGAGGGTTTTGATGGGGACGGGACCCTGATGTAAGGAGGGCTTTGATAGGGTCAGGACCCTGATGTAAGAAGGGCTTTGATAGGGTCAGGACCCTGATGTAAGGAGGGCTTTGATAGGGTCAGGACCCTGATGTAAGAAGGGCTTTGATAGGGTCAGGACCCTGATGTAAGGGGGACTTTGATAGGGTCAGGACCCTGATGTAAGGAGGGCTTTGATGGGGACAGGACCTTGATGTAAGAGGGACTTTGGTGGAGACGGGACCCTTATGTAAGGGGTACTTTGATCTAGATGGGACCCTGATGTAAGGGGGACTTTGATCTAGACGGGATCCTGATGTAAGGGGAACTTTTCTGGAGACGGGACCCTGATGTAAGGGGGACTTTGATAGGGATGAGACCAGGGTGGATTTGATTTAAATCACTAGTGAAAAGGCTCGAGTTAAATCATAATTTTTAAAGAGCAGCTGTCATCTCGATCTCGCAGTGGCTCCTCCTCTGACCCGCTGTTGACTCACCGACAGTCCCATTCACTTTAATGAGACGGCTGGTGATGCGGCAGGGACACAACAAGGCGAGGGACGTGGCGGCAGCAGGTGAGTGGATGCCCGCTAACAGGCGCTGCCACGATGGATCTACAATGACAGGTGCTCTTTAAATGTAAGGAATCCGACTCATTCTTGCTGGTAGTCAGAATCTTTAATATTTGCAAACCAAATGAAGGTTTCCTTTTTAGAATAATAAGCTGTCAGGTTAGTAAAACATCGAGATCAGAACCGGTTTTAGGTTAGTAGGTTACCCACACATAGCTGGAGAACGACTCAGATTCTCTATTTCATGTTCTTTCTCATGGTTCCTGTGTAATGGTGTGAAGTCATCAATGCAGTGCGTGTGATCTCAGCTGGCAGAGCTCGAATCATTGAATGAGTTTACCAAAAATGTAAATATTGCAGAATATACACCCTCATGGTACATAACTACTCTCCACTTCATGCTGAATAAACCAAATTATTAATGTATCCTAAATACAAAACTATCTTAAAATATAAATATAAATATAAATTTGATAAAAATAAAAAAAATCCGATTTAAATGAAATCTAATTTTTTGGATTTTTTTTTAAAAAATCGATTTCTATCTACTCTGGATATAAGGGGGACTTTGATGGGAACAGGACCCTGATGTAAAGGGGGCTTTGATGGCCACAGGACCCTGATGCAAGGGGACGGTGGGGCTTTGATTGGGATGGAATTCAGTTGTAAGGGGAAATTTTATGTGGACAGGACCCTGATGTTGGGGCTTTGATAGGGACGGGACCCTGAAGTAAGGGAGGGTTTGATGGGGACGGGACCCTGAAGTGAGGGAGGCTTTGATGGGGACGGGACCCTGATGTAAGGGGGACTTTGATGGGGACGGAACCCTGATGTAAGGGGGACTTTGCTGGGGACGGAACCCTGATGTAAGGGGGACTTTGATGGGGACGGAACCCTGATGTAAGGGGGACTTTGATGGGGACGGAACCCTGATGTAAGGGGGACTTTGATGGGGACAGAACCCTGATGTAAGGGGGCTTTGATGGGGACAGGACCCTGATGTAAAGAGGGCTTTGATGGGGACTGGATCCTGATGTAAGGAGGACTTTGATGGGAGTGGGACCCTGATGTAATGGGGACTTTGATGTGGATGGGACGTTTATGGGGACAGGACTCTGATGTAAGGGGGGCTTTGATGGGGACAGGGTCCTGATGTAAGGGGGTTTTGATGCAGATTGCACCCTGATGTAAGGGGGACTTTGATGGGGATGGGACTTTGATGGGGATGGTACCCTGATGTAAGGGGGGTTTTGATGGAAGTGGGACCCTGATGTAAGGGGGACTTTGATGAGGATGGGACGTTGATGGGGACAGGACTCTGATGTAAGGGGGGCTTTGATGGGGACGGGATCCTGATGTAAGGGGGCTTTGATGGAGGTGGGGAGACCCTGATGTAAGGGGGACTTTGATGTAGACGGGACCCTGATGTAAGGGGGTCTTTGATGGGGAAAGGACCCTGATGTAAGGGGGGCTTTGATAGGGACGGGACCCTGATGTAAGGGGGACTTTGATGATGACCCTGATGTAAAGACGATTCCGATAGGGACAACTCTGATGGGGATCTTGGTGTAAGGTAGAAGTCTGATGTAAGGATGACTCTAATGGGGACCCCAATGAAAGGGGGCACTCTGATGAAGACTCTTGTGTAAGGGGGCTCTGCTAGGGACCTTAATGTAACTATGACTCTTATGGGGATCCTGATGTATGGGGGCTTTTCTAGGGACCTTGATATAAGGATGACTCTTATGGGGACAATGATGTATGGGGGCTTTTCTAGGGACCTTGATATATGGATGACTCTTATGGGGACCCTGATGTAAGGTGGCTTTGCTAGGGACCTTGATATAAGGATGACTCTTATGGGGACCCTGATGTATGGGGGCTTTTCT
This sequence comes from Staurois parvus, assembly GCF_062004578.1. Taxonomy (NCBI): domain Eukaryota; kingdom Metazoa; phylum Chordata; class Amphibia; order Anura; family Ranidae; genus Staurois; species Staurois parvus. The sequence continues at coordinate 608,446 of NW_028318227.1, forward strand.
AGGGACCTTGATATAAGGATGACTCTTATGGGGACCCTGATGTATGGGGGTTTTCTAGGGACCTTGATATAAGGATGACTCTTATGGGGACCCTGATGTATGGGGGCTTTGCTAGGGACCTTGATATAAGAATGACTCTTATGGGGACCCTGATGTATGGGGGCTTTTCTAGGGACCTTGATATAAGGATGACTCTTATGGGGACCCTGATGTATGGGGGCTTTTCTAGGGACCTTGATATATGGATGACTCTTATGGGGACCCTGATTTATGGGGGCTTTGCTAGGGATCTTGATATAAGAATGACTCTTATGGGGACCCTGATGTAAGGTGGCTTTGCTAGGGACCTTGATATAAGGATGACTTTTATGGGGACCATAATGTATGGGGGCTTTGCTAGAGACCTTGATATAAGGATGACTCTGATGTAAGAGGCACTTTGATGACGACCCTGATGTAAGGATAATTCCGATAGGGACCCTGATGGGAGGACAACTCTGATGGGGACCCCGGTGTAAGGTAGAACTCTGGTGTTAGGGGGACTCTGATGTAAGGAGGGATTTTTTGCGGCCCACAGATTTGTAAAATATGGCCCTGGCACTGATACGTTTGCTTTAGAGATTATAAATATGTTTATTTTTTGGTTTGGGTGATTTTTCTAGGACTCATTTGCCCATAGCCTGCCGAAACCTGGCATATTTTAGCACCCGGGAGTCACTGGTGGTGTGTACAGCCCACGGCCAGCCGCCTGTCAAAATCAATGTTAGGCTGAAATATGCAGTGAGCACCTTATGCTTTATTTCTATCCAATTGGCACATATTCCATAACATTTTAATATACCCCCAAAAATGGAAACTGTAATAAAATTGTTCCTCAACCATTATAGTTTCACATTGAAGAAACAATCGTGATGCCCATTCATGTCAAAGTAACTGTGGGGGAGATTTGCCAAAACTGGGGAATGCAACATCTGGTGCTCCTGTGCATGGTAGCCACTCAGCTTCTAACTTCAGCTTGGTCAACTTTGACAAAAAAAAAAAACCTGGAAGCTGATTGGTTTCTGTGAGATCTGCACCAGATTTTGCACTCTCCAGTTTTGATAAATCAACCCCAATATCATTGCAAAGGTGCCCCTCTTACCACTGATACTCACCTCTCCTCTTTCACGAGCATTATTATTATTATTATTATTATACAGTATTTATAAAGCGCCAATAGTTCGCTCAGCGCTGTACATTACAAAGGGGGACAGAACATGTGACAGAACAATACCAATACAATGCAAAACATGAGGGGATTGAGGGCCCTGCTCTTTTGAGCTTACAATCTAGGAGGGAGGGGATGGTGGTACAGGAGGAGATAGCTGTGGGGGATGGAGTGGTAGGAAGAGTGGAGGAGGTCGGCAGGTTAGCAGGGGGTGGGGTATGCTTCCCTGAAGAGATGGGTTTTCAGGGTGCGCCTAAAGGAGAGGAGAGTAGGTGATAATCTGATGGGTTGGGGCAGGGAGTTCCAGAGGATGGGTGACACCCTGGAGAAGTCCTGGAGGCGGGCATGGGAGGAGACCAGGGAACTAGAGAGAAGGAGGTCTTGTGAGGAGCGGAGTGTGCGTGTTGGGTGGTACTTGGATATTAGGTCAGTGATGTAGTTTGGGGCAGTATGGTGGACGGCTTTGTACGTCAGTGTTAGGATTTTGAATTTGATCCGTTGCGCAATCGGAAGCCAGTGGAGGGATTGGCAGAGGGGGGTGGCGGAGATGGAGCGGTTGGAAAGGTGAATGAGTCTGGCAGCCGTATTCAGGATGGACTGAAGAGGGGATAGCCAGCAGCGAGGCAGGCCAGTGAGGAGGGAGTTGCAGTAGTCGAGTCGTGATATGATGAGGGAGTGGATGAGCTGTTTAGTGGTTTCTGGGGTTAGGAACGTGCGGATTTTGGCGATGTTGCGGAGGTGGAGTCTGCACGAGTTTGTTAAAGATTGGACTTGGGGCTGGAAGGATAGGTTGGAGTCCAGAATGACACCAAGTACTCTGGCCTGCGGGGCGGGTTTGATGGTGGCGTTATTGGACATGATGGAGAAGTCAGTGGGGGGTGGTGTCCGGTCTGGGGGGAAGACAAGAAACACGGTCTTGGAGAGGTTCAGTTTAAGGAAGTGGAGCGACATCCAGTCAGATATGTCACTCAGCAGGTGTGTGATTCGGGCAGAGACTGAGGGGGTTGAAATCCTTAATGTGGTGCTAAAGTTTGCGGTGATGCCACTCCCTCGGTCTTGTGACAGTTCTCAGATCTAGTGATTGGAGGTTAGACCCAAGCACTGTCACATGGGAGGAGGTCACATGTTCCCCCATGCATGGCTTTGATGGTGGTAGGAAATCTTCATCTCTCCCTCCAGCTGTTTGGTAAGGTAGGTATCAGGATTTCGAGGAGGTGTGTCAGGGCTCTGTCCTCGGCAGAGGTGTTAAGAGACCTGGCACCCCTGCCAGTACCTTGCATGGCCGCAGAAGTTCACATCGGCTCAAATTTGGCTCCAAACGGCCTTTATAAGGAAGCCCTGCCCTACACTCAGGTGCTGGTTGATCTCTGGCTTCCCAGTACCTTGTTCCTGTTTCCTGTGATTTCTTGATACCGACTTGGCTTGCTCTTGGACCTGCTTAACCCCTGATCTGACCTCAGCTTGGCTAACGGATATTCCCTCTTGCTCCTCTGTGTATGACCTTGACTGACTCCCATCTGACTACGTCTGCTCTGATTCCCACCTGGTACCTGACCTCAGCTTTGAACTGGCTATCCTGTGATCCTCTGTTTCTCAGAAGGCTTGCATACCTCGCACAGGCACCACCTGTCTGACTACGTCTGCTCTGATTCCCACCTGGTACCTGACCTCAGCTTTGAACTGGCTATCCTGTGATCCTCTGTTTCTCAGAAGGCTTGCATACCTCGCACAGGCACCACCTGTCTGCAGATCCCATCTCAGTGCATCAGATACTCCTAGGTGGACCACCAACGAGCACTCCTACCAGTGACCTGTGCCACTTTGGGCCTGACTCCTACTGTCCTAACTCAGGGAAGTCTGGAACTTAGCCGCAAAGGAAACCCTCTTTCCATTGGCCTCTAACACCAGGTACATGATAAGGTGTCAAAACCTCTCTAAATTCCAATTTGAGGTCAATTTAGGGAAAGTGGGCAGAAGGAAGGTCTTTGTGGTTGGATGTATACACTTAGATATGTATCACACACCTGACAACTTTATCTCCAGATCTAAGTTATTCTGGTTAAGGTTTAGTTCCTTGTTCTTAAGCCTCTGTTTTTCCTTTTTGATTTATGAACTGTAAAACAGAATAAACATTTTCACATTTCCTCTTCTTTAAACCAGGGTAACCGGTCGCCGTGTCGGCTTCGTATTCTCAGCATTTAATGTAGTTCTACCCTCGTAGATAAGAACATTTCTGATATTTGACAGTTGATACAAAATGATAACTTCTCCCACATTCAGATGTATGTAGGTCATGTTTTCCTGGTAGCGATAAAAAAAAAAAAGAAAAGTCTATTACTTGGATTTCACATACTCAACTTTCTAAGAGATAAGAGTGAATGTTGGACAAGCCTTCTCCTAATCTGCAAATGGAAAAGCGTATGTGGTGTGCTACTACCTGGAGATTAGATGTTGCGGGGTGCAGTAGATAGCAGCACAATTTTCATGCCGGTCATGCGAGCCTTTATTTCCGGAATTGCTGATCTATAAACAGCTTTGCCGCGTTCGTATTCTCTGTATTGCACAGTGGCCCAAAGGGACGAGTGAGGTCCACCGGTGGATGGGAAGGGGTCCAAAGGGAGCCGTAAGAAGGCAAGGCGATCAGGTCAGAGAAGGGACAAGACAACAGTAAGGATGCTTTTTTAGGATCGTGCCATTGGATTAGTGCTGAAGCAAAGAGCTGAATACAAACTTGGGAGCCTTTTTACTGCCGGAGGACTTGTATCTCTGTCCTTTCAGTCATGAGATGCACACAGCCCCGGCATATAGGTGGCCTGCCTCTTCTCTATCCCCATTAAACAGTACAGCTTTTCCAGGTGCCCTCCGGGCTTGTGTGAGGGGGCCTGTCCTGTATAGTTTTGTCCTGCTTTCTTTGGTTCTCCGTGGCCCCCGGATGGGAGAGTCAACCTGCTCTATTCTGCTGCTCCTTTCCTCCTTCCTCCATTGGTCTCTTCTGGATTTCATATTCTTTTCCACATTCCGGTTTCCTGTCCTTGTTCTTTCTCTCTTTTGTTTCTTTTTCTTTATTTTTCTCAGTTCCCTTTTTTTTTCTGTTTTCCTTTTTTCCTTTTCTTGTTTGGTTCTCTGTGGCCCCCGGATGGGAGAGCCAACGCTCTCTATTCTGCTGCTCCTTTGCTCCTTCCTCCATTGGTCTCTTCTGGATTTCATATTCTTTTCCACGTTCCGGTTTCCTGTCCTTGTTCCTTCTCGCTTTTGTTTCTTTTTCTTTATTTTTCTCCATTCCCTTTTTTTTTTCTGTTTCCTTTTTTCCTTTTCTTGTTTGGTTCTCTAAGGCCTCCGGATGGGAGACTCAACCTGCTCTATTCTGCTTCTCCTTTGCTCCTTCCTCCATTGGTCTCTTCTGGATTCTTCTTTTCCACATTCCGGTTTCCTGTCCGGATTTCTCCCGTGTTGGTTTTCCTGTCCTTGTTCCTTCTCTCTTTTGTTTCTTTTTCTTTATTTTTCTCCGTTCTCTTTTTTTTTTTTTTCTGTTTCCTTTTCTTGTTTGGTTCTCTGTGGCCCCCGGATGGGAGAGCTAACCCTCTCTATTCTGCTGCTCCTTTGCTCCTTCCTCCATTGGTCTCTTCTGGATTTCATATTATTTTCCACGTCCGGTTTCCTGTCCTTGTTCCTTCTCTCTTTTGTTTCTTTTTCTTTATTTTTCTCCGTTCTCTTTTTTTTTTTCTGTTTCCTTTTTTCCTTTTCTTGTTTGGTTCTCCGTTGCCCCCGGATGGGAGAGCCGACTCGCTCTATTCTGCTGCTACTTTGCTCCGTCCTCCATTGGTCTCTTCTGGATTCTTCTTTTCCACATTCCGGTTTCCTGTCTGGATTTCTCCCGTCTTGGTTTTCCTGTCCTTGTTCCTTCTCTCTTTTGTTTCTTATTCTTTATTTTTCTCCGTTCCCTTTTTTTTTTCTGTTTCCTTTTTTCCTTTTCTTGTTTGGTTCTCTGTGGCCCCCGGATGGGAGAGCCGACCCGCTCTATTCTGCTGCTACTTTGCTCCTTCCTCCATTGGTCTCTTCTGGATTTCATATTCTTTTCCATGTTCCGGTTTCCTGTCCTTGTTCCCTGTTCTTTCTCTCTTTTTTGTTTCTTTTTCTTTATTTTTCTCCATTCCCTTTTTTTCTGTTTCCTTTTTTCCTTTTCTTGTTTGGTTCTCTGTGGCCCCCGGATGGGAGAGCCGACCCGCTCTATTCTGCTGCTCCTTTCTCCATTGGTCTCTTCTGGATTTCATATTCTTTTCCACATTCCGGTTTCCTGTCCTTGTTCCCTGTTCTTTCTCTCTTTTGTTTCTTTTTCTTTATTTTTCTCCGTTCCCTTTTTTTTTTCTGTTTCCTTTTTTCCTTTTCTTGTTTGGTTCTCTGTGGCCCCCGGATGGGAGAGCCGACTTGCTCTATTCTGCTGCTCCTTTGCTCCTTCCTCCATTGGTCTCTTCTGGACTTCATATTCTTTTCCATGTTCCAGTTTCCTGTCCTTGTTCTTTCTCTCTTTTGTTTCTTTTTCTTTATTTTTCTCTGTTCCCTTTTTTTCTGTTTCCTTTTTTTCCTTTTCTTGTTTGGTTCTCTGTGGCCCCTGGATGGGAGAGCCGACCTGCTCTATTCTGCTGCTCCTTTGCTCCTTCCTCCATTGGTCTCTTCTGGATTTCATATTCTTTTCCACATTCCGGTTTCCTGTCCTTGTTCCCTGTTCCTTCTCTCTTTTGTTTCTTTTTCTTTCTTTTTCTCCGTTCCCTTTTTTTTTTTCTGTTTCCTTTTTTCCTTTTCTTGTTTGGTTCTCCGTGGCACCCGGATGGGAGAGCCGACCCGCCGTATTCTGCTGCTCCTTCCTCAATTGGTCTCTTCTGGATTTCATATTCTTTTCCACATTCCGGTTTCCTGTCCGGATTTCTCTCATCTTGGTTTTCCTGTCCTCCTTCCTTGTTCCTTCTCTCTTTTGTTTCTTTTTTGTTATTTTTCTTCATTCCCTTTTTTTTCTGTTTCCTTTTTTCCTTTTCTTTGCACCCTGCTCTTCTTCCTATTCTGACTCCCCTGTGTATCCATAGTCGCTGGTTTCCCGATCCGCGGGGAGTTCTATATCGGAAATGCTTCTCTGTCTGCTGCCTGAGATCTCTCTGTGGGACCTCTTTTCCCATTTTTGGAGATTTTGGGATGCCCTGGTTTTCCATATGACCCATACGGCTGGTTGCTTGTGATTAAACCTTTGCCTTCTTAGCCACTCCGGGGCCGTACTGTATCCACTGTTTGCTTGTTTGCTTTATTGTGGTTTATTATGTTGTCTATTCTGGTTCACACCTAACTGCTGCTCGTTTACTTGTCTATTTGTTATACTTGGCTCACTTTATTGCCATATGTTTTGTAGCTTCTGTGTACCTCATATTGTATGATTTTTGGCTAGATAACCAGAAAAATGTATAAATATAGGAATTAAAAAAAAAAAAAAAAAAAATGGTACAGCTTTGTTCACCTTCCTCCCTAGGAGTGAAAGGGCAATGATATTAAAAAAAAAATACATAGCTACATTGATTGGTAGTTAACCACTTCCAGACCGGACACTTTTACCCCCTTCCTGACCAGGGCAATTTTCAGCTTTTAGCGCTATCACACTTTGAATGACAATTGCGCAGTCATGCAACACTGTACCCAAATGAATTTTTTACCATTTTTTTGAGATAGATAAAGCTTTATTTTGGTGGTATTTATTCACCACTGGGATTTGTATTTTTTTTGCTATGTAAATGAAATGTCCAAAAATTTTGAAAAAAGGTTTTTTTTTTATAAAATTTTGCAAATAAATATTATTTCATCATAAATCTTAGCCAAAATTTATTCCGTTATCTTTTTAGTAAAAAAAAAAAAATCCAAATTAGTTTATAAGCAAAAATTATAATTTTTAAACATTTTTTTTTACATTTTTATTTTATTTTTTTATATTATTTTTTATTTTTATTTTTTTTTTACATACTGTCACCCTAGCAGTACAGTGTCACCATGGTGACACTGTACTACTTGTGAGGGGCGATGAAAATTTATTTTTTTTTCTTACACTGATTGCTTTTATACCCATATAGGATGTAAAAGCAATCATTTCTCTTTCTCTCTGTCTGCATTCTTGCACTCATTGAGAAGAACTGAGTGAGCTGTGATTGGTCACAGCTTGTCACATGGTACAAGGCTTTTGTGAATAGCCTTGTACCATGTGACCTCTGTGATCATTCGCAGATTTCACACATAGTAAGCAATGATGTCAGAAGTGACATCTTGCTTACTAATTTGCATGTGATCACTGATTGGCCAATCAGTGATCACATGATCGGGACCTCGTACAGAGGTCCCGTCCGACGATCGGTGTTCCACTGTGTCCGGAGGACACAGCGGGCACCGGGCAGGGAGCGCGCACAAGCAGTGTGCGGGGGGGCCGTTTATAGACAGCCACCCGACCCTGCAGTGCCACCGTCCGGCCGTTTATATACAACGGCCGGTCGGGAAGTGGTTAAGCACCCCAAATCCAAAGCCAATGGATCACACCTCTTTAACGCATTTCACCACTTCTGGCTTGATTGATACAACGTGTTAAGGATGCAGTTGCACCAAAAGTATAGGATTATAACTTTTTTTTTTTTCATGGTTGAACTGGATGGACGTTTGTCTTTTTTCAGCCAGACTAACTATATGTAGCTATGTAACCATTGACAGCTGATTAAAAATGTCTGGAAGAGTATCACCCAAACCGTCCTCTCCGTTCCTCGCACGACCTCCTGCTCTCTAGCTCCTTTGTCTCCTCCTCTTATGCTCATCTCCAGGATTTCTCCAGCGCCTCCCCCTTCCTCTGGAACTCTCTACCCAAATCTATCCGACTATCGCCTACTCTGCCCACTTTTAGGCGATCTCTGAAAACCTATCTCTTCAGGGAAGCCTATCCTGCCCTCAGCTAACAATGGAATCTTCTATTCCTCCTACCAGTTCATCCCCCACAGTTATTACCTTTTGTATCACTAGACCCTCCCTATTAGATTGTAAGCTCCCAGGATCAGGGCCCTCCTAACCCTCTTGTATTGAACTGTATTGTTGCTGTATTGTCTCCCGTTATATTCTAAAGTGCTGAGCAAACTGTTGGTGCTAATCTTGTATAATAATAATACTGGAGTGCAGCTTTCATTCATCAGTACAGTAATTGGTAGGTAACGCATACCAAATCCACAGCAACTCTCCAGACCTGTGCCCCTCACTATCTACAGACGGCCAGTGGCAGCTCATCTCACCATCGAAGGACACTCCAATATCCACTCTGCCAAACACTTTTCGTTGGCTGTCAATGGTCAACTGCGTATATAATGTTCCCACCCAGGGATCACCCCTCCTCAACGCATTTCACCACTGCTGGCCTAATTGCAAGCCAGTCGTGCTGAAACGCGTCAAGGGTACAGTTGTACCGTTGACAGCTGATAAAGGCCTTATGTACACTGGGAGTTAAAAATGACACTTTTAGGAGCGTTTGACATTTTTTTTTCTGCCTCTAAATGCCCCTCATTGTTAGCCTATGTGTAGGCAGGTGTAGTCTCTACTTCCCACTGCAGGTGGCGCTCGAATGGAGTGGCAATGAAGATGGGGAAGGAAGTTGTGAGGAGCCTGGTTCCTCTATGACAGGGGTGTCCAAACTATGGCCCTCCAGCTGTTGAAGTACTACAAGTCCCATCATGCCTCTGGGTGTCTTGCCCGTGGATGTCAGAGTCTTGCAAGGCCTCATGGGATTTGCAGTTCCTCAACAGCTGGAGGGCCATAGTTTGGACACCCCTGCTCTATGACTTCCTGTGGTCACAAGGAGACAGCTGTCTGATTTGGATGCTGGCTCTCCATGTGACTCCAGCAGCCATCTTGGGTCAGGCAGAGTCTATTTAAAACTCCGGGTTTGGTGCGCTTTATGTGAGTGGCTATTATAGGTACAGGTTTCTCATCTGGCAAGGACAGTATTTAGAGGTAGGGAAAGGTTCTTGAGGAGTAGGGACAGCGCAGGGACTACATCTACCTTGTTCCAGGAAGCCTTCCCTTTTGAGTGTGGACCGGCCAGGCCGCATTCCCCTCCTCTTTGCAGATGCTGTTGGCATCTTCAAGTCTTCAGACCACTATCACAGTTTGTAAGTGGCATGTCTAGTCTACCCGCCGGGCCTAGTTGAGTTGTGTTGAACCTTATTACAATATAACGTCATCGCCCAACTTGGACTTTGTGTGTTCACTGCCCGCCACCCACTGTGTCCGCCAACCACTCTGCCCGCCAACGACTCTGCCTGCCACCCACTCTGCCCGCCAACGACTCTGCCCGCCACCCACTCTGCTTGCCAACCACTCTGCCCGCCAACGACTCTGCCTGGCACCCACTGTGTCCGCCAACCACTCTGCCCGCCAGCAGCCATCTTGGGTCAGGCAGAGTCTATTTAAAACTCCAGGTCCCGGGTTTGGTGCGCTTTATGTGAATGGCTATTATAGGTACAGGTTTCTCATCTGGCAAGGACAGTATTTAGAGGTAGGGAAAGGTTCTTGAGGAGTAGGGACAGCGCAGAGACTACATCTACCTCGTTCCAGGAAGCCTTCCCTTTTGAGTGTGGACCGGTCAGGCCGCATTCCCCTCCTCTTTGCAGACGCTGTTGGCATCTTCAAGTCTTCAGATCACTATCACAGTTTGTAAGTGGCATGTCTAGTCTACCCGTCGGGCCTAGTTGAGTTGTGTTGAACCTTATTACAATATAACGTCATCGCCCAACTTGGACTTTGTGTGTTCACTGCCCGCCACCCACTGTGTCCGCCACCCACTCTGCCCGCCACCCACTCTGCCCGCCAACGACTCTGCCCGCCACCCACTCTGCTTGCCAACCACTCTGCCTGCCACCCACTGTGTCCGCCAACCACTCTGCCCGCCACCCACTCTGCTTGCCAACCACTCTGCCCGCCAACGACTCTGCCCGCCACCCACTGTGTCCGACAACCACTCTGCCCGCCACCCATTCTGCCCGCCACCCACTCTGCCCACCACTCACTCTGCCCGCCAGCCACTGTGCCCGCCACGCACTCTGCTTGCCACCCACTGTGCTCGACACCCACTCTGCCCGCCACCCACTCTGCCCACCACCCGCTCTGCCCCTTGTTCACTCGTGTCCATGCACACATAGGCGTTTACAGGTATTTAGAGGCAGAAAAAAACCCCACTGCTAGCATGTTCAGGAGCAGCAGCATTTTGGCAGAAAAAACGCTTGAAACGCCTAAACGCATGTAAACGTATGTTAACGCTAGGCGCAGTTAACTCTTGTGAGTTAATTCCTTTCAATAGCCAGAATAAATTATTATTCAGGCCAGTGAAATGAATTAACGCCCAAGCACTTGACGCGCCTAAATGCGTCTAAACGTGTTTACAAAAATGCAAATATAGGTGCGTTTTTGATGCTGCTTTTTTTTCTGCCAGGAGAAAGGTGTTCAGGATAGTTGGGCAAATGCCCAATGTGCAAGAGGTCTAAAAGTGTTGGGAAGAGTAGGTATTGGAGCGTGGCTTTCATTCATTAATGCATTGACTTTGCACTTGGCAAGTAAAAATTCAGGTTTTTTAATTTCCCTTGCATCTGATTGCGTATTCTTTACAAAGTCAAGCGTCACCGCCTTCCCTAAGCTCCAGAGAAAATAAGTGCAACGGCACTTGCAAAGTGCACATTCTATTTGCCTTTAGGCTTGGTTCACACCTATGCAGTTCGCTTTTGATCCTTTTTTTATAATTCTTTTTGCATTGTGCTTTGTGTTCTTACACGCGTGTTTTTGCTGAATTTTTAGCACATTTTGCATTATATGCTTTTTTTCAGGGGGTTTTTTTTTTCTTAAAGTTGAATTTTTTTGTTGCTAGGGAGAAAAAAAAATGCAAAACGCTGCGAAAATGCAACAAAAACACACTACACGCGTTTTAGCAGTTTCTCCGTTGAACTCTGTTGTAGCACAAACTCTGCTTTTTGCGTTTAAAAAAGTCCCTGACCCTTTCCAAAAACACAGCAGCTCAAAAAAGCATAGATGTGAACATCAGAAACCATGTTAAATGGACTGTAGTGCGTTTCAATGCATTGATGTGAACCAGGCCTTAGTAAATCCAATAGGGATGCACCCAAATTTCGGTGGCCGAAACGTTTTGTTCGAAAACACCCCTATCGGCTGTCTGCTGATATGAAAAAAAGCTCTGATACAAGTGCCAAAAAAACCCCTCCCCTTACCACCACCCGCCCGCCGCTGCCTCCACTAGCCTTCGCTCCGTAGTTCTCAGCCTTACCTGAGAAACCATCGAATGATCCCGGCGCTGGGCATAGAGATGAGTGAAGGAAAGATGGCCTCCACTCATCTCTATGCCCTTGGAGGACCGGAGCGATGTCACTTCTGGTTCCGGCCATGTTTTTTTTATAGCACTAGATTAATGTTTTTTTTGATCCAATGCTTTACATTGCAGATGAGAGATGTGGGGTCTTATTGACCCCATATATCTCCATAAAGAGGACCTGTCACGAATTATTTCTATCACAAGGGATGCATGCATTCCTTGTGATAAGAATAAAAGTGATTAAAAGTGATTAAAAGAACAGTGCAAAAAACAAAAACATTCAATAAATAATAATAAAAAAGTTTAAAGTGCCCCCGTCCCCCCCGTGCTCACACGTAGTGGTGAGCGCATACGTAGGACATGCCCACATATGTAAACGGTGTTCAAACCACACACGAGAGGTATCTCCATGAACGTCGGAGCAATAATTCTCACACTAGACCTCCTCTGTAACTTTACACTGCTAACCTGTAGAAATTTTTAAAGCATCAACCATGGAGATTTTTGGGTACCGCAGTTTCACGCCATTCTATGAGCATGTGCAATTTTAAAGCATGACATGTTGGGTATATATTTACTCGCCGTAACATCCTCTTTCATATTTTACAAAAAAAATTTGGGTATACAGTGGGGATCAAAAGTTTGGGCACCCCAGGTAAAAATTTGTATTAATGTGCATAAAGAAGCCAAGGAAAGATGGAAAAATCTCCAAAAGGCATCAAATTACAGATTAGACATTCTTATAATTTGTCAACAAAAGTTAGATTTTATTTCCATCATTTACACTTTCAAAATAACAGAAAACAAAAAAATGGCGTCTGCAAAAGTTTGGGCACCCTGCAGAGTTAATATCTTGTACTGCCCCCTTTGCCAAGTATCACAGCTTGCAAACGCTTTTTGTAGCCAGCCAAGAGTCTTTCAATTCTTGTTTGAGGTATCTTTGCCCATTCTTCCTTATAAAAGTCTTCCAGTTCTTTGAGATTTCTGGGCTGTCTGTCACGCACTGCTCTTTTAAGGTCTATCCATAGATTTTCAATGATGTTGAGGTCAGGAGATTGTGAAGGCCATGGCAAAACCTTCAGTTTACGCCTCTTGATGTAATCCCCCGTGGAATTTTGAGGTGTGTTTAGGATCATTATCCATTTGTAGAAGCCATCCTCTCTTTAACTTCAGCTTTTTCACAGATGGCATCAAGTTACCATCCAAAATTTGCTGAAATTTTATTGAATCCATTTTTCCTTCTACTCGTGAGATGTTCCCTGTGCCACTGGCTGCAACACAACCCCAAAGCATGATTGATCCAACCCCATGCTTAACAGTTGGACAGAGGTTCTTTTCATTAAATTCTGTGCCCCTTCTTCTCCAAACGTACCTTTGCTCATTCCGGCCAAAAAGCTCAATTTTAACCTCATCGGTCCACAGAACTTGTTTCCAAAATGCATCAGGCTTGTCTATATGTTCATTTGCAAAGTTTAAACGATGATTTTTGTAGTGAGGACGTAGAAGAGGTTTTCTTCTGATGACTCTTCCATGAAGACCATATTTGTACAAGTATCTCTTTATAGTGGAATAGTGTACCACAACTCCAGTGTCTGCCCGATCTTTATGGAGGGATCGTGCAGTCAAACGTGGGTTTTGAATTGTTTTTCTCACAATCCTGCGAGCTGTTCTGTCTGATATTTTTCTTGGTCTTCCAGATCTTGCTTTAACTTCCACTGTTCCTGATGACTGCCATTTCTTAATTACATTCCGAACAGAGGATATTGATATCTGAAAACGCTTTGCTATCTTCTTATAGCCTTCTACAGCTTTGTGAGCGTCAACTATTTTCAGTTTCAGTTTTCTAGACAACTGCTTAGAAGAACCCATGGTGCTGATTGTTGGGGCAAGGTCAGATGAGTCTGGGCATTTAAAACCTTTGAGATTGACCTCAATCATCGTCTGGGAAGACCAGGTGATAACAATCCATGACACTGGCATGTCTCAGCTTTGCAAAGGGGGCAGTGCATGCTATAAATTCTGCAGGGTGCCCAAACTTTTGCAGACGCCATTTTTTTGTTTTCTGTTATTTTGAAAGTGTAAATGATGGCAATAAAATCTAACTTTTGTTGACATATTATAAGAATGTCTAATCTGTAATTTGATGCCTTTTGGAGATTTTTCCATCTTTCCGTGGCTTCTTTATGTACATTAATACAAATTTTTAGCTGGGGTGCCCAAACTTTCGATCCCCACTGTATATTGTGTTTTTTTTTTGTTTTCAATCAAGGTGTATTTTTTCCAAAAAATATATTCATTTTTAAAAACTGCGCATTTTGGTTTTCGGCCAAGTGCATTTTGAATTTTCAATTTCGGCAGCAGCATTTTCATTTCGGTGCACCACTAAAATCCACCCCAATGTTTGCTTTTTTGGTAGCCATAACTTTTTTTCTCTCTGCTTTAATGGCTGCTCCCAGTTAATCGTCAGCAGCTTACAATCTAGAGCACGGGTGTCAAACTGGCGGCCCTCCAGCTGTTCCCAAACTACAAGCCCCATGAGGCATTGCAAGATTGACAGTTACAAGCAAAGGTAGAGGCTTGAAGGGACTTGTAGTTTCGCAACAGCTGGAGGGCCGCCAGTTTGACACCCCTGATCTAGAGGATATTCTGAATGGGTTGTAGATGTTGTAAGAAAGATCCAGCGATTTCACCGGAGGGCACAACCACCCCGCGGCACCTACATGGAGGCCATGGCTCTTCAATGCTGCCCTTTAGTACAACGTTGGTCGGAGTAATGACATGATCATTCTAAATACTGTGATGCAATCATGCCAAAGGGGGTCTTTGAGATTTTCTGCACCGAGGCTTACAATTCGTGAACTGCGCTCCTGGCGGCGTGCTCATATTAGAACGGTAACGGGAACCAAGCCACGCAGTATGCGTCTTTCATAGGTGGCCTAGTTTACTCGGCTATGCCGTTAACTCTACCCAGATGTAAGATTGACAGGGATTTGAGGATATCCTTTTCTATGTAGAAAAGTCGACACATATGGGAAGCAGCTATTTATGGCCTTTAATAACCTCTGAATTGCAAGAGCTGAAAATCACAGCCAGCTAATTAGGAAAACGGAGACAAGTTCAGACAATGAAAGATCGGAGCAGGTGTAAGGGTGAGGGAACCCTACCGTGATCCCTCCCGAGAGAGTCGGCCTGATGTATGGAGATCTGAAAATATCAAAGTCTCTTCCTCTATGCGTTCACCGCAAACAGACCATGGAAGAAATGGCAGCAATTGTGGCAATGGATTTACAATTTGGTTCAGGGATTGTTCGGCTAGTTTTGTAGTCTACATGAAAAACATTAATGAATAAAATTTTGGTAACAGTCATAGACATGTTTTCAGACCTTGTTTGAGAAGATTGTCAGTTAATTCACCTTTTCAGAAAAAATGTGAAGGTGAAATAACACCCTACACCAGAGGAGTCAAACTCGGTTTCGCGGGCCGCATCAGTATTCTGGTTGCCCTCAAAGGGCCGGTTGTATCAGTAGGACTGAATGCCCAGAGTAACTGAACCTCTTGAACATCAGATGTCAAGAGCTCCCCGAACATCAGATGTCAAGAACTCCCCCACCATCAGAAGTCAGGAGTCCCCCCACCCTCCCTATATTCACAGTGCACCCCGCGGGCCACATCACGATTATGGTTGCCCTCAAAGGGCCGGTTGTATCTGTAGGACTGAATGCCTAGAGAAACTGAACCTCTTGAACATCAGATGTCAAGAGCCCCCCGAACATCAGATGTCAAGAACTCCCCCACCATCAGAAGTCAGGAGTCCCCCCACCCTCCCTATTGTCACAGTGCACCCCGCGGGCCACATCAGCATTATGGTTGCCCTCAAAGGGCCGGTTGTATCTGTAAAACTAAATGTCCAGAGTAACATATGGGAAGCAGCTATTTATGGCCTTTAATAACCTCTGAATTGCAAGAGCTGAAAATCACAGCCAGCTAATTAGGAAAATGGAGACAAGTTCAGACGATGAAAGATCGGGGCAGGTGTAAGGGTGAGGGAACCCTACCATGATTCCTCCCGAGAGAGTCGGCCTGTTGTACGGAGATCTGAAAATATCAAAGTCTCTTCCTCTATGCGTTCACCACAGACAGACCATGGAAGAAATGACAGCAATTGTGGCAATGGATTTACAATTTGGTTCAGGGATCGTTCGGGTAGTTTTGTAGTCTACATGAAAAAAATGAATGAATAAAATTTTGGTAACAGTCATAGACATGTTTCCAGTCCTTGTTTGAGAAGATAGTCAATTAATTCACCTTTCCAGAAAAAGTGTGAAGGTGAAATAACACCCTACACCAGAGGAGTCAAGCTCGGTTTCGTGGGCCGCATCAGTATTCTGATTGCCCTCAAAGGGCCGGTTGTATCTGTAAGACAGGATGTCCAGACTAACCCAACCCCCCTTACATCAGATGTCAAGAGCTCCCCCACCATCAGGAGTCCCCCCACCCTCCCTATTGTCACAGTGAACCCCGCAGGCCACATCAGCGTTATGGTTGCCCTCAAAGGGCCGGTTGTATCTGTAAGACTAGATGTCCAGAGTATCCCAACCCCCCTTACATCAGATGTCAAGAGCTCCCTCACCATCAGGAGTCCCCCCACCTTCCCTATTGTCACAGTGCACCCCACAGGCCACATCAGCGTTATGGTTGCCCTCAAAGGGCCTGTTGTATCTGTAAGACTAGATGTCCAGAGCATCCCAACCCCCCTTACATCAGATGTCAAGAGCTCCCCTACCATCAGGAGTCTCCCCACCCTCCCTATTGTCACAGTGCACCCCGCAGGCCACATCAGCGTTATGGTTGCCCTCAAAGGGCCGGTTGTATCTGTAAGACTAGATGTCCAGAGCATCCCAACCCCCCTTACATCAGATGTCAAGAGCTCCCCCACCATCAGGAGTCTCCCCACCCTCCCTATTGTCACAGTGCACCCCGCAGGCCACATCAGCGTTATGGTTGCCCTCAAAGGGCCGCTTGTATCTGTAAGACTAGATGTCCAGAGTATCCCACCCCTTACTACATCAGATGTCAAGAGCCCCCCGAACATCAGATGTCAGGAGTCTCCCCACCCTCCCTTATATCACAGTGCACCCCGCGGGCTGCATCAGCGTTATGGTTGCCCTCAAAGGGCCGGTTGTATCTGTAAGACTAGATGTCCAGAGTAACATATGGGAAGCAGCTATTTATGGCCTTTAATAACCTCTGAATTGCAAGAGCTGAAAATCACAGCCAGCTAATTAGGAAGACAAGAGACAAGTTCAGACGATGAAAGATCGGGGCAGGTGTAAGGGTGAGGGAACCTTACCGTGATTCCTCCCGAGAGAGTCGGCCTGATGTACGGAGATCTGAAAATATCAAAGTCTCTTCCTCTATGCGTTCACCACAGACAGACCATGGAAGAAATGGCAGCAATTGTGGCAATGGATTTAAAATTTGGTTCAGGGATCGTTCGGCTAGTTTTGTCTACATGAAAAAAATTAATGAATACAATTTTGGTAACAGTCATGGACATGTTTTCAGACCTTGTTTGAGAAGATAGTCAGTTAATTCACCTGACTAACACTGAACCCCCCCTTACATCAGATGTCAAGAGCTCCCCCACCATCAGGAGTCCCCCCACCCTCCCTATTGTCACAGTGCACCCCGCGGGCTGCATCAGCATTCTGGTTGCCCTCAAAGGGACGGTTGTATCTGTAAGACTAGATTTCCAGAGTAACTGAACCCCCCTTACATCAGATGTCAAGAGCTCCCCCACCATCAGAAGTCAGGAGTCACCCTACCCTTCCTTACATCACAGTGCACCCTGCGGGCCCTATCAGCATTATGGTTGCCCTCAAAGGGACGGTTGTATCTGTAAGACTGGATGTCCAGAGTAACTGAACCCCCCTTACATCAGATGTCAAGAGCCCCTCGAAACATCAGAAGTCAGGAGTCCCCCCACCCTCCCTTATATCACAGTGCACCCCATGGGCTGCATCAGCATTATGGTTGCCCTCAAGGGGCCGGTTGTATCTGTAAGACTAGATGTCCAGAGTATCCCACCCCACCTTACATCAAATGTCAAGTGCCCCCTGAATATCATATGTCAGGAGTCCCCCCCACCCTCCCTTACATGACAGTGCACCCCTCTTACCTTGTGCTGCTGCTGGGAAGAATCTGGGGGTGGAGCTAGGAAACAGAAAGTACATGGTCTGGAGGAGGACCAGAGGAGGGCTGGAGTCAGCTGCCAGAGTCTGCTGAATGCTGAGCCATGGGGAGGTGGAGACGTGGGGGTGCTCCAGATGTAGAGAGGTGCAGGATCTGTAGGAAGAGACTGCTGCCCACTGCTAGTACAAGGTGAGGAGAGAAGCGCAGGGTCTGGCGGATTTCTGTTGTCCTCTCTACTGCTGGGACAAGGTGGAGGTGGGGAAGAGGGAGGTGCCGCAGCTGCAAGAGATGTGTGAGGGCCACATGAAATGGCCCAGTGGGCCTTGTGTTTGACAGCTGTGGCCCGCACCTGCCCCACCACCCCGGTCCCTTCTGTACTTACCTTGGTGGCTGATTCAGTTTCATTGTAGTGCAGTGATCCTGGGGTTCGAAAACTGCACTGCTATTCCTCGTCTTTATGGAACTGCACTGACCAATTAGAGCCACTCTGATCCGTCCTGGCAGCTGTGTGCTTTCTGTGCCCTGTTAAAGCTTGACATGTTTGGTATCTATTTACCCGGTCTAACCTCATCTTTTATATTTCACAAAAATATTCAGAAATATATTGCGTCTGTGTGTCCTAAAATTAAATACATATTTTATTTTTCCCATTCTCTGCACTGCATGATTCTGACTGGGGAAAGGAGAAGCTCTATGAGCCAATCAGGCTTCATTTCATTGCATGGTGTACAGGAACCGGGCCTAAAACAGTATTAAACTCAAAAGCAAACATTTATTTTATTGCAGCTTACCAATTCTTAGATGTGAAGGCTGCATTTGTTGAATTTTTTTAGGCGTTTTCTCTTCTATTTTCATCCGGTGCGCCAGCCAGCAAGTCTGTTGTTTTTCAAAAGCACAAACTCTCCAGCTGAGTGCATTAGTCTACATGGATCAGTCAAACCACTGGACACTAGCAGAGGTGCTTACAAAGATCAGCTTTTATTTATTCATGTAAAACAGTTATCCCAAAAGGAAAAAAAAGCTGTTTCTGTAGCTGTTGTGTAACTGCAGTGTTAGCTGGAGTTCAGCTTCAACCCCTCGCCCTCCAGAGGATTTCCCCCTGTTCCTGACCAGGCCATTTTGTGCGATACGGCGCTGCGTTACTTTAACTGACAATTGCGCGGTCATGCAACGGTGCACCCAAATGACATTTACATCCATTTTTCCCCACAAATAGAGCTTTCTTTTGGTGGTATTTGATCGCCTGTGCAGTTTTTATTTTTTCCTCTATAAATAAAAAAAAGACTGATCATTTTGAGAAAAAAAACAATATTTTTGACTTTTTGCTATTAAACATGTCCAGTAAAAAAATTTTAAAAATCAAATTTCGTCATAAAAATGTATTCTGCTCCGTATCTTTGCTAAGAAAAAATCCCAACACGTGTAAATTAATGGGTTTACGTGAAAGTTGTAGCTTCTACAAATGGCGGCATATATACTGGAATTTTTTTTTACTAGTCATGGCGGTGATCAGCGACTTAAAGCGGGACTGCGGTGAACATTCTGACACTGGGGGGGGACTGACTTGGTGTCACCGACATCCCCAGTGACACCAATACAGTGATCGGTGCTAATAAAAAGCACTGACACTGTACTAATGGCACTGGGCAGGAAGGGGTTAACATCGGGAGTGGTCAAAGGGTTAACTGTGTGCTGTTTCACTATGGGGGGCTGTGTGTGGGCTTCACTGTAAGCACACTTTTTTGTATGGCTGTGCTATGCAGAGCCATACAAAGCAGTGTGCAGTAGCTGATAGGGGAAAGATCTGTATTGTATACATACAGCTGTCTCCCCTGTCGTAGATACTCCGCGATCACCGGGTGCCGGCAAATAATCACCAGCCAGGGCGATGATTGACAGCTGAGGCTGCAAATATATACGTAATTTTGCGCAGCCGTACTGCCCTGTACCAGTATTTCTGCTATAGGGCGGAGCAGAACTGGTTAATTTGTTAGTGTATCTAAATCTATTAGTACTTCTAGCCAGTGGTGTATTTAGGTTTTGTGCTGCCCTAGGCAACACAAAAATCAGCCCCCCCCTCACGGATGGAGACTGATACCAACCAACACCCCCCCCCCCCCACACACACACCAGAGAAAGCCTTCTATACACCGACCACTCCACCCCCCAGCAAGAGAGAAAGACACTCACCTTCACAGCTCCAGACATCCCCGGGAAGGAGAGTCTGGCTCTGCATACCCCGTCAAACAGCCCGCAGCCTCTCTAGGATCACACCTGGTCCCATGCCACGTGGGTCCCTTCTTCTGGGGGCACGGGACACTTCTGAATGATGGAAACTGACTGCTGGAAGACGTAGGTTAAAAATGTCTGTTTAGCCGCGTTTATGCACGTTTGCATTTAGAAGCGTTTTTTAAAGATAAGCACAGGAGAACCTCCCAAATCCCCAGAATGCACTGAAAAGTGGTAAATTATTAACTATTTCAGACTGTTTCAGAGAAATACAGAGAGTAGAAGCAGAGACAGCAGGATGTGTTGAGATTAGCTTAGGTGTGAGTTGCTCATTAACATTTCTTTTGTTTCCAAGGGTGGGAAAGGTGTCTGTTGGAGGAGTCATTAAGGCCACCTGGCAGGGGGTCTTCATGAGGAATTTAACATATCTTTTGTTTCCAAGGGTGGGAGAGATCTGAGGTGTGAATTGGTTATTACAATGTGTGACAAGCTTGGTAGGAACATCCTGTGTTCAGTGTTTTGTCCATCTGAGTACCTTGAAAACGCTTCGCATGCATTTTTCATGATGAAAAAAGGTTCTGGACAGCATCGGGAACTGGAAGAGTTTAAAAAAAATTTCAAGCGCTTATAAACACGATTTGCCTCGTTTTGTGTTTGAAACGCTGATAAAATCGACTGCTGAATGCACGTTTTTTGCGTTAAAAAAAAACGAGTGTAAACTCAAATGCCTGTAAACGATGATGTGTACATGGATACATAGGAGAACATTAGGGAGAGTTCAGGGGCTGCTGAAAAAAACGCTGAACACCTCCTAAACGTGAGTTTATCAGCTGCAGCGTACATGAGCCCTAACACTCCCCTCCCCCAGACTGACAGTGCTGCTGTGTGCTGTCCAAAGGTGCCCCTCCTGTGCTCCTTCATCCAGAGTGGAGGCGCTCTAACACACGAGGTAGATCACCAAGTGAAAACGAATGCAGCCACCACATCTGATGACCGGTAAGCTGCAATCTATTAAATTTTTGATTTGGGGTTTCATACCGCTTTAAAATCAGAATATAGCCGGGTTCAGTCGAGTTTTCATTTTCTATCTCTCTTCACGTCCGTTTTAAGTGGAATGTACTGGCAGGCTGCTCTCGGTTGCTGCAGCCCAGGATAGATTATAGTATTACAGTACAAACTACCTTGTGGCGTTTACAAGAGCTTTTACCGCGGCTTATACGGGAAAAAAAAAAAATGATTATATAAGAGTCAAAGATAGACGAGTGGCTTCTGTCCTTTGTAGGGGTCTTTGTTCCTTTAAGCACAATCACTCCCCCGCAATCAGCGGCAAAGATCTCAGTTTCCATTAGGTTCAGGTTAATCAGCAAAAAGGGCTTTGAGAGATAATTGGCACCCAACGCATTACTTTCACATTACCGAGCACAATTACAAGGCAGCAGGCTGAGCCGTGATTTGACTCCACCGTTCCGTCCAAGTATCATCCACCGTATAGATGACCTAAATCAACACTTAGCCGGCTCACGTTGAGGACTTGGAGATGGTGAGGGAGTCAATCAAGCAATAAGCCATTCAAGAGGGGCTGTTATGGTGCATTTCTATCATTTTAGATTGCTTTTTATTTATTTTTTTACTTCTTCAGTTCAGGATTGATGTAAAAATGGAATGTATCTCGTTGGAAAAAACTAAATATTGTGCAGTTGTAGGATT
The DNA here is from genome assembly GCF_062004578.1 of Staurois parvus. Taxonomy (NCBI): domain Eukaryota; kingdom Metazoa; phylum Chordata; class Amphibia; order Anura; family Ranidae; genus Staurois; species Staurois parvus. The sequence continues at coordinate 630,157 of NW_028318227.1, forward strand.
AATGAAGGGTTGGGAGGCTCGTCGCTGGTGGTCGAGGGATGAAGTCGGGTTTTGTAGCCCAAGATACAGTGGGCTCCACTCGTGAAATGGTATCTACTGTGAAAGTGTGGAATAGACTCCCTCAAGAGTTGGTTGTGGCCAGCTCAGTGGATTGCTGTAGGAAAGTCCTGGATTCTTTCTTGGATACACAGAATATAACTGGATATAACATTTATAGGTAAAGTGGATTCAGGGAATATCCGATTGCCTCTCGGGGGGATCAGGAAGGAATTTTTTTCCCTGCAGGAGCAAATTGGATCGTGCTTTGCTGGGTTTTTTGCCTTCTTCTGGATCAACTGTGGGTGTAGGATTATAACTTTTTTTTTTTACTATGGTTGAACTGGATGGACTTTTGTCTTTTTTTTCAGCCAGACTAACTATATGTAACTGTCACGGAGCTGGTCCTTCCTTCCCCATCCTCCAGGTTTGCTGGCTGCCACCTCCCACCCCTCAGCAGCCCCTCACTCTTCTGTCCCGTCCATGCTGGGACTTCTAGTCCTCCGTGTCCCTGACCCAGGCAGCCCTCAGCAGTCCTTCACCCCCCTGGCTTACAGTCTGACCTCCCGCTGAAGGAATCCATAAACAGGCCCCCTCCTCCCTTCCCCCTCATGCACAAATTCCTGAGCTCCCTGGGCAGGTCTGGAGACCTGGGAGACAGGGCCCGTTGCCATGGTAACCCGACAGGAAATCTCCGGTTACCAACAAGGCACAGAGCTCTCTACTTAAAGAGAGAGCAAGGAAAACCCCTGTGTGTTCTCCTGGCTGCGTGTGTGAGGGAAGGCTGAGTGCCAGCTTCTCTCATCCAACTATTCCCCGACCATCCCCCGTCCTCCTCCTCATCTCCTGGACTGTCTGTGCTGCCTGGAATCCCTGCACTGTGGAGGAATCTTCTGCTGTCCCCGTGAATCTGCCTGGATCTATCCCCTGCCTGGACTTAACCCCTTGCTCTCCGTGAACCTGCCTGGACTTAACCCCTTGCTCTCTGTGAACCTGCCTGGACTTAACCCATCCCTGCCTGGAGCCTCCTGTGTGGACTAACCCTGTGGACTACCAGCCCCCTGTTGTTCCATATTGCCTTCCAGAGAACTGTACTGTGTTGCTGTGTCTGGTGTGGACCTATAGACTAAAGGAACTGTTGTCTGTGCCCCAAAAACCTCCACAATAAAAGCACGTTGGGTTCTGTGCAATCTGCCTCTGTGTGCTCTCTGGTTCTTTTGACAGTAACTATGTAACCATTGACAGCTGATTAAAAATGTCTGGAAGAGTATCACCCAAACCGTTCCTCACACGACCTCTTGCTCTCTAGCTCTTTGTCTCCTCCTCCTATGCTCATCTCCAGGACTTCTCCAGAGCCTCTCCCTTCCTCTGGAACTCTCTACCCCAATCTATCCGATTATCGCCTACTCTGCCCACTTTTAGGTGATCTCTGAAAACCTATCTCTTCAGGGAAGCCTGTCTTTTTTTAGCCAGACTAACTATGTAACTTTAAGGGATGTACCTCTTAGCGTTTTTAACCACTTCAAGTCCGGACACTTTTACCCCCTTCCAGCCCAGGTCAATTTTCAGCTTTCAGCGCTATCACACTTTGAATGACAATTGCGCGGTCATGCAACACTGTACCCATATGAATTTTTTAGCATTTTTTTGAGACAGATAAAACTTTATTTTGGTTGTATTTATTCACCACTGGGATTTTTATTTTTTTTGCTATATAAATGAAAAAGTCCAACAATTTAGAAAAAAAGTGTTTTTCTTATAAAATTTTGCAAATTAATAATCTTTCATCATAACTCTTGGCCAAAATGTATTCCATTATCTTTTTAGTAAAAAAAACCCCCAAATTAGTTTATAACCAAAAATTATAATTTTTCTAAATTTTTATTTACATTTTTATTTTTTTTTTCATTATTATTTATTTATTTTTTACATACTGTCACCCTAGCAGTACAGTGTCACCATGGTGACACTGTACTACTTGTGGGGGGTTATGAAGATTTTTTTTTTTTTTACACTGTTTTCTTTTAACTCCTATAAAGGATGTAAAAGCAATCATTTCTCCTTCTCTCTGGCTGCATTCTTGCAGCCATTGAGAAATACTGAGTGAGCTGTGGTTGGTCACAGCTTGTCACATGGTACAAGGCTGTTGTGAATAGCCTTGTACCATGTGACCTCTGTGATCATTCACAGATTTCACACGTAGTAAGCAATGATGTCAGAAGTGACATCTTGCTTACTACTTTGCATGTGATCACTGATTGGCCAATCAGTGATCACATGATCGGGACCTCACACAGAGGTCCTGTCCGACGATCGGTGTTCCACTGTGTCCGGAGGACACAGCAGGCACCGGATCGCGGTGCTGCACGCTCCCAGGGAGTACGCACAAGCAGGGTGCGGGGAGGCCGTTTATAAACTACCACCTGACCCTGCACTGCCACCGTCCGGCCGTTTATATACAACGAATGGACGGGAGGTGGTTAAAAAATGTTTTTTGGCATTCACAAAAAAAAAGCTACTAAAATATTGTATAAGTGATGCAGTATTTTAATAGTGAAAACGTGATAATTTAATTTTTATTTTTTTTATCAACAGTAATAAATACAGCTCTGCCGTCTCCCACCGCGAAATAAATTAAGGGGTGGGCGCCACCTGATGATGTCACATTTAATCTACATTTTTGGAAAGCATTTACAAATATATGTAAAAACGACTTTTTTATATGTTTGGTAGCCCAGTCCAGCCTTGTGCAGGTCTACAATCTTGTCCCTGACATCCTTGGACAGCTCTCTCTGGTGGAGGGTTTGGAATCTGATGGTTTGATTGCTCCTGTGGACAGGTGTCTTTTATACAGGTAACAAAATGAGATTAGCAGCACTCCCTTTAAGAGACTGCTTCTAATCTCAGCTTGATTTTGGTCTCATCTGACCACAACACTTCCCACCAGTCCTCCTCTGCATCATTCAGATGTTCAGTGGCAAACTTCAGACGGGCCTGGACATGTGCTTTCTTGAGCAGAGGGACCTTTGCGAGCACTGCAGGATTTCAGTCCTTGTCGGCGTAGTGTGTTACCAATTGTTTTCTTGGTGACTGTGGTCCCAGCTGCCTGGAGATCATTGACAAGATCCTCACGTGTAGTTCTGGGATGATTCCTCACTGTTCTCATGATCATTGACACTCCACAAGGTGAGATCTTGCATGGTGCACCAGACCTAGGGAGACTGAGAGTTGTTTTGTGTTTCTTCCATTTGTGAATGATTGCACCAACTGTTGTCACCTTCTCACCAAGCTGCTTGGCCATAGTTTGGTAGCCCAGTCCAGCCTTGTGTAGGTCTACAATCTTGTCCCTGACATCCTTGGACAGCTCTTTGGTCTTTGCCATGGTGGAGAGTTTGGAATCTGATGGTTTGATTGCTCCTGTGGACAGGTGTCTTTTAGACAGGTAACACAATGAGATTAGCAGCACTCCCTTTAAGAGACTGCTTCTAATCTCAGCTTGTTACCTGTATGAAAGACACCTGGCAGCCAGAAATCCTGCTGAATGATAGGGGATCGAATCCTTATTTCCCTCATGAACATGCAAATCAGTCATCATTTGTTAGACGCATTTCTGCTGAATTTTGTGTTGCTATTCTGTCTCTCAGTGTTACAATACACCGAACATTCGATATTTAGAGCGATCATTTCTTTGTGAGGGGCGAACATTCAACATCAGCAGGGGATCAAATACACATTTCCTTCACTGTATGTAAAAATATATGTTAAAATGACTTTTTTATATGTTTGGTAGCCCAGTCCAGCCTTGTGTAGGTCTACAATCTTGTCCCTGACATCCTTGGACAGCTCTTTGGTCTTTGCCATGGTGGAGAGTTTGGAATCTGATGGTTTGATTGCTCCTGTGGACAGGTGTCTTTTATACAGGTAACAAAATGAGATTAGCAGCACTCCCTTTAAGAGACTGCTTCTAATCTCAGCTTGTATGAAAGACACCTGTTAGCCAAAAATCCTGCAGAATGATAGGGGATCAAATACTTATTTCCCTCATGAACATGCAGATCAGTCATCATTTGTTAGACTTTTGAATGTTGTGTTGCTATTCTGTCTCTCAGTGTTACAATACACCGAACATTCAATTTTTAGACCGATCATTTCTTTGTGAGGGGCGAACATTCTAAATCAGCAGCATACTTATTCCCTTCACTGTATATAACATTTTTGTTTTTTTGGGTCGAATACGGCTTTCATCTGTCGAAGTAGCAAATGACGACTGTGTCTCCAAAAATAAAGGTTTACAAGTTGCGCCGGGAAGGATTTCTGTGAATAATTCACTGAAGGATGTATTGCCTCTCAGCAGTTCTCTGGAGATGGACCAGTTGATGATTTAGTTTGACATCCGAGAATCATTGATGGGGACATATTTGGTTTTGAAAATTTAGCCCAACGCTTGTGTGTTTATTATTTGCGGTTGTTCGGGATGATAAATGTAATGCAATTTGCGATTCCCCTCACTACGAAAAAAAAAAAATTGTTTAAAAAAATAAAGTGCAGCTGCAGCCATGCGTGTCGAATGACAGTAAGTAAGCTGACGCCGCGCGCTCTTAGGCTCCATTCACACCTGCTTGTGCGTTTTGGTGCGTCCCGTTTGGGGGGGGGGGGGGTCTGTTGGTTTTGGTGGGCTGATCTTTGCATGAAAATCACACAACAGAAGTGCGGGCACCGTCTTCATTCACACGGCACCAAAAACGCACGTTTCTTTGTTATCATGCGTCATTTTAACCACTTCTTGACCGTGCTATATAGACGAATGATGGCTACAGCGCGGTCGTCCAGTTCTGAGAGGGAGTCATGCGACGAGCTCTCAGAACCGCGCTGGCTGCGGCGCGCACCCCGGCGCTCTCTCTGACCGTTGCGTTCTCAGACACAGATAATCGCGTCACAAAAAGGGCCAATCGCAGCAGTCGTTTACCATGTGATCAGCGGTGTCCAATCACAGCTGATCATGATGTAAACAGAGTTGCTGGTTATCGGCAGTGCTTTCTGTGTGAGACATTTACAGTGATTATCAGTGCAGCCCCAATAGTACCCATCAGTGCTGATCAGTGCCCTTCAGTGCTGCCTGTCAGTGCCCATCAGTACCACCTATCAGTGGCCATCATTGCTAGCTATCAGTGCCCATCCGTGCCGCTTATAAGTGCAGGCTCATCAGTGCCTCCTCATCAATTCCCACCAGTGCTGCCTCATCAGTGCCACCTCATCAATTCCCACCAGTGCTGCCTCATCAGTGCCTCCTCATCAATTCCCACCAGTGCTGCCTCATCAGTGCCTCCTCATCAATTCCCACCAGTGCTGCCTCATCAGTGCCTCCTCATCAATTCCCACCAGTGCCACCTCATCAGTGCCGTCTCATCAGTGCCCATCAGTGAAGCCTATCAGTGCCCACCAGTGAAGCCTATCAGTGCCCATCAGTGCTGCCTATCAGTGTCCATCAGTGCAGCCTATCAGTGTCTATCAGTGCAGCCTATCAGTGCCCATCAATGCTGCCTATCAGTGTCCATCAGTGCTGTCTATCAGTGCCTATCAGTGCTGCCTATCAGTACAGTCCATCAGTGCTGTCTATCAGTGTCCATCAGTGCTGTCTATCAGTGTCCATCAGTGAAGTCGTGCTGTCTATCAGTGCCCATCAGTGCTGTCTATCAGTGCCCATCAATGCAGCCTATCAGTGCCCATCAGTGCTGTCTATCAGTGCCCATCAATGCAACCTATCAGTGCCCATCAGTGCTGTCTATCAGTGTACATCAGTGCCCAAAGACACCAATGTTGGGGCAAAATTCCTACCAATAATGGTTACCAATCCCTACCAATGACACCAATGATGGGGCCAAATAACACCAGAGACAGGGCACATTCTTTCCAATGACACCAGTGATGGGGCACAATTCCCCCCATTGACACCAACAATGGTGCCCAAAGAAACCAATGCTGGGGTACAATCCCTACCAATGACACCAATGATGGGGTACAATCCCTACCAATGACACCAATGCTGGGGTACAATCCCTACCAATGACACCAATGATGGGGTACAATCCCTACCAATGACACCAATGATGGGGCATCTTCAGCTGATGCCGGGACAATTTCTACTCCCGATGGCCACAGTCGGGCCCCCTGAAGTCTGAAGGACAGTAAATTGGCCCTCTGTTTAGAAGGTTTGGAGACCCCTGCTCTAATGTAATCATTTCAGTGTGATTGTAGCGAAGCTCTCCAACATCTGAGCGACATTTCACATTCAGGTCACGGGCTGCGGGTGATTTGACGATCATGCGTCTGACACGGTTGTGCGGTGATAACATGAGACACGTCTTGCCCGTTGCCATCTAACAAGAGAAGGACAAACGTCTGGAGCAGTTTTATGTAAATGAAGAAGAACGTGTGACTGTTGTGTGTCCAAGTGTTGGATGTTTATCAGCATTTCATGTCCTCGCGCTTCCGTCTGGCAGTACTCGGGTCATCTGTTGGAATCCCAACCACGGCACTACCTGCATGGAGTTTGCATGTTCTCCCTGTGCCTGCGTGGGGTCTTAACTTATTGAAAGTAACACACAAAAAATTAGACAGAAAATAAAATGAAATATATATAAGATTAAAAAACTTTAATTGAGGCTTTTTTTTTGCATTAAAGTTCATAGGAGGCTTTTTTTTGCATTGAAGTCAATAGGACGGTGTTGTTGCATTGAAGTCAATGGGACACGATTTTGCATTGAAGTCAATAGGGGGCGTTTTTACATTAAAGTCAATGGGACGCGATTTTGCATTGAAGTCAGTAGGGGGCGGTTCTTTCATTGAAGTCAATGGGCCACGATTTTGCATTGAAGTCAATACGACTTGACTTTGCATTCAATTCAATAGGGGGGCGTTTTTGCTTAGAAGTCAATGGGATGCGATTTTTTCATTGAAGTCAATGGGCCACCGTTTTCATTGAAGACAATGGGATGTGATTTTGCAGTGAAATCAATAGTAGGGCGTTTTTGCATTGAAGTCAATGGGACACAGTTTTGCATTGAAGTCAATAGGGGGCGTTTTTACATTGAAGTCAATGGGATGCGATTTTGCATTGAAGTCAGTAGGGGGCGGTTCTTTCATTGAAGTCAATGGGCTGTGATTGAAGTCAATAGGACTTGACTTTGCATTCAAGTCAATAGGGGGTGTTTTTGCTTAGAAGTCAATGGGACGTGATTTTTTCATTGAAGTCAATGGGCCACCGTTTTCATTGAAGACAATAGGATGCAATTTTGCACTGAAATCAATAGGAGAGTGTTTTTGCATTAAAGTCAATGGGATGCAATTTTGCATTGAAGTCAATAGGGGGCGGTTTTTTCACTGAAGTCAATGAGTCGCAATTTTTTGCGTTGAAGACAATGCGACACAATTTTGCATTGAAATTAATAGGGGGCGTTTTTGCTTAGAAGTCAATGGGGCGTGATTTTGCTGTGAAGTCAATGGGCCACAGTTTGCATTGAAGTCAATTGGACGCAATTTTGCACTGAAGTCAATAGGGGGCATTTTTGCAATGAAGTCAATGGGGCGCGCTTTTGCATTCAAGTCCATGGGAAGTGATTATGCATTGAAGTCAATAGGGTTTTTTTTTTTGTATTGAAGTCAATGGGCCAAGATTTTGTATTGAAGTCAATGGGACGTGCTTTTGCATTGAAGTCAGTGGGAATGTGATTTTGCATTGAAGTCAGTTATCATTATCGGCACCTTTTTTTGTCTATCGACAAATATCCAACACCGTCTACCTGTGACTAAAGAGAAAATGAGTTTTATTATCTGTATACACTGATCAGGCATAACTTTATGACCCCCGGATAACATTGATGACCCCCGGATAACATTGATGACCCCCGGATAACATTGATGACCCCCGGATAACATTGATGACCTCCTTACAATGGCATCTGAAAGTTGGTGGGATGTATTAGGCAGCAAGTGAACATGTGGGTCATGAAGTTGATGTGTTAAAAGCTGAAAAAATGGGCATCGCAGTCGGCTGTGTTTGAGTCAGGGTGCCCATGCTGACCCGTGTCCACAGCCAAAAGTGCCTACAATGGGCACCTGTGCAGCAGAACTGGACCACGGGGCAATGGAAGAAGGTGGCCTGGTCTGAGGGATCACGTTTTCTTCTACATCACGTGGATGGTCGGGGGGGTGTGCGTCACTTACCTGGGGAAGACATGGCACCAAGATGCATTATAGGACGTAGCCAAGCCAGCCGAGGCAGTGTGATGCTTTGGGCAATGTTCTGCGGGGAATCCTCGGGTCCTGCCATTCCTGTGGATGTTACTTGACCCGGACCACCTACCGAAACATTGTGTGGTTTATACATAGTTTTACTACAATTCAATATTGGACCAATGGGGTACAGTACAATATCCAATCAGACCAATCAGATCAAGCATACCTAAACACTGTTGGTGACCAAGTCCACCCCTTCATGGGAACAGTATTCCCTGATGGCAGCGACCTCTTTCAGCAGGATAATGCAAGCACAGTGGCTAAATGGTTAGGACTTCCACCTGGCAATACTCGGGTTGTTGGTTCGAATCCCAACCACGGCACCACCTGCCTGGAGTTTGCATGTTCTCCCTGTGCCTGTGTGGGTTTCCTCCCACATTCCAAAGACATGCTGGTAGGTTCATTGGCTCCTGTCTAATTGTCCCTAGTATGTGTATGTATGAATGTGAGTTAGGGACCTTAGATTGTACGCCCCTTGAGGGTTAGGGACTGATGTGAATGTACAATATATATGTAAAGCGCTGTGTAAATTGACGGCGCTATATAAGTACCTGAAATAAATAATAATAATGTGTCCTTCCACACTGCAAAAAATGGTTCAAGAATGGTTTGAGGAACACAACAACAAGTATGAAGTGTTGACTAAACCACTGAGGCCCCACTTTGCTACGTTCAGGACGTAAGGCTCCATTCATACTTGTGCAACATTTGCACTCCAAAGTCGCACTGAAAATCATGCAACTTTGGACTCACACAAGTGTGAATGGAGCCTTAAGGATCTGCTACTGATGGCTTGGTGCCAAATAACACAGCAGACCTTCAGAGGTCTAGAGGAGTCCATGCCTTGATGGGTCAGGAAGGGAGGTTACAAAAGGGAGACCTACTCAATATTGGGTGGGTGGTCTTAATGTTAAGGCTGGTCGGTGTGTTTATATACTGCGTGTATATATATGTATATATGCACTATATTGCCAAACGTATTGGGCCGTCTGCCTTGCCACACACATGAACTTTAATGCCCCCCCAGTCTTAGTCCGTAGGGTTCAATATTGAGTTGGCCCCGCCCTTTGCAGCTATAACAGCTTCAACTCTTCTGGGAAGGCCGTCCACAAGGTTTAGGAGGGTGTCTATGGGAAGGTTGGACCATTCTTCCAGAAGCACATTTGTCAGGTCAGGCAGTGATGTCGGGGGAGGAGACCTGGCTCGCAGTCTCCGCTCTAATTCATCCCAAAGGTGTTCTATGGGGTTGAGGTCAGGACTCTGTGCAGGCCAGTCAAGTTCCTCCACCCCAAACTGGCTCATCCATGTCTTTATGGACCTTGCTTTGTGCACTGGTGCACAGTCATGTTGGAACAGGAAGGGGCCATCCCCAAACTCTTCCCACAAAAGTGGGAGAATGAAATTGTCCAAAATGTCGCCTTAAGAGTTCCCTTCACTGGAACTAGAGGGCCAAGCCCAACCCCTGAAAAACAACCCCACACTATAATCCCCCCTCCACCAAACTTTACACTTGGCACAATGCAGTCAGGAAAGTACTGTTCTCCTGGCAACCACCAAGCCCAGACATGTCCATCAGATTGCCAGACAGAAAAGTGTGATTGGTTGCTCCAGAGAACACATCTCCCCTGCTCTAGAGTCCAGTGGCGGCATGCTTTACACCACGGAATCTGACACTTTGCATTGCACTTGGTGATGTAAGGCCTGGATGCAGCTGCTCGGCCATGGAAACCCATTCCATGAAGCTCTCTCTGGAGGTCTTTAGCTATTGACTCTGCAGACAGTTGGCGACTTCTGCGCACTGTGCGCTTCAGCATGCGCTGACCCCGCCCTGTCATGTGACGTGGCCTACCACTTGGTGGCTGAGTTGCTGTTGTTCCCAGTTGCTTCCTCTTTGTTATAATCCCACTAACAGTTGAGCGTGGAATATTTTTAGTAGCCAGGAAATGTCACGGATGGACTTATTGCCCAGGTGGCCACCTATCACAGGACCACGCTTGGAGTCACTGAGCTCCTGAGAGCGACCCATTCTTTCACCAATGTTTGTAGAAGCAGTCTGCATGCCTAGGGGCTTGATTGTATACACCTGTGTCCATGGAGGGGATTGGAACACCTGAATCACATGATTTGGAGGTGATTGGAACACCTGAATCACATGATTTGGAGGGGATTGGAACACCTGAATCACATGATTTGGAGGTGATTGGAACACCTGAATCACATGATTTGGAGGGGATTGGAACACCTGAATCACATGATTTGGAGGTGATTGGAACACCTGAATCACATGATTTGGAGGGGATTGGAACACCTGAATCACATGATTTGGAGGGGATTGGAACACCTGAATCACATGATTTGGAGGGCGGGCCCAATACTTTTGGCAATACAGTGTATATATATATATATATATATATATATATAATTTAAAAAATATATTTTTTTTGTCATTTAGCAATTACTTCCACGTTGATATACTCTCCATGATTTGTAACATTTTTTGATTGTTCTGTATACAAGCCTATTGTTCTTTTCGTCATTTTGGGAGAATTCAGTGAACACAGGCAATGGGAATTCTATAATTCATTTCCAGTAAAGATATTATTTTTGGTGTATAAATTGAAGAATTAGAGGAACTACGTATGTCCCTGTTCGTGTTTTTGTTTTTGTTGTTTTCATTTCCAAATGTCCAGTTTAGCTCCTGTAAACCCGGAGAGATGACAGTTGCCTGCTCTGGCTGTTTTCCCTTTGGACGACGCAGAATCCTGAGCTGGACATGTGGGGTTGGCAGGGCTGCTGGCAGATGGAAAATCCCAAGTATGTCGGATCCTTCCTACAATCTGCCAGGATAGAAATTTGGGGACCGGAACTGCTTACTTGTTTTTGAAGTTGCAATTTTCGTGGCTGTTAACCTTTTCTTTACTTCAGTACTTGTGATGTGACAGCGCGTTTACTGCCCTGGAGCAAGCATGCAGCCAGTGATATGGAATGGCAGACTTAGGTTCAGCTAAATAAAGGCTTACAAGTTAGGTTAGTGGCTAGGAACAGAAAAATGGCTTGTTTTGGTTTTTTTTTTCTTTTCAAATGATCATAGAATATCAAATTAGATCTTTTTTTTTTTTTTTTTGTAGAAATAACACTTTATTAGTTTTATAATTCTCATTTGGATTTTGTTAAAATTTTTATTTAAAAAAACATGTTAATAAAAATTTTAGTACAGCTAAAAAAAAAACTTGGGTTGAGTGTTTTCTGTAATTATTTTTGATCTATGCCTATGAAATATTTTAGAATATTGGTCGCTATACTTGTCATTATATCAGTTAGAACTGTTTGTTAAAACAATTTAACAAAAAAGATTAAAAAGTTTTAAAGTGTTTTAACAAAAGCCATTGTTGCTGAGAATTATTAAAAATATCCTTGCATAAATTTAAAAAAAAAAAAAAAAAAATATAAAAATATATATATATATATATATATATATACAAATATACATACAGTGAGGAACAGAAGTATTTGAACACCCTGCGATTTTGCAAGTTCTCCCACTTCTCCATCATGGAGGGGTCTGACATTCACATTGTAGGTGCATTCCCACTCTGAGAGACAGAATTAAAAAAAAATTCAGGAAATTATTATTATTATTATACAGTATTTATTAAGCGCCGATAGTTCGCTCAGCGCTGTACATTACAAAGGGGGACAGAACATGTGACAGAACAATACCAATACAATGCGATACACGAGGGGATCGAGGGCCCTGCTCTTTCGAGCTTACAATCTAGGAGGGAGGGGATGGTGGCACAGGAGGAGATAGCTGTGGGGGATGGAGTGGTAGGAGGAGTGGAGGAGGTCGGCAGGTTAGCAGGGGGTGGGGTAGGCTTCCCTGAAGAGATGGGTTTTCAGGGTGCGCCTAAAGGAGAGGAGAGTAGGTGATAATCTGATGGGTTGGGGAAGGGAGTTCCAGAGGATGGGTGACACCCTGGAGAAGTCCTGGAGGCGGGCATGGGAGGAGGAGACCAGGGAACTAGAGAGAAGGAGGTCCTGTGAGGAGCGGAGTGTGCGTGCTGGGCGGTACTTGGATATTAGGTCGGTGATGTAGTTCGGGGCAGTATGGTGGACAGCTTTGTACGTCAGTGTTAGGATTTTGAATTTGATCCGTTGCGCAATCGGAAGCCAGTGGAGGGATTGGCAGAGGGGGGTGGCGGAGATGGAGCGGTTGGAAAGGTGGATGAGTCTGGCAGCCGTATTCAGGATCGACTGAAGCGAGGATAGCCTGTGGCGAGGCAGGCCAGTGAGGAGGGAGTTGCAGTAGTCGAGTCGTGATATGATGAGGGAGTGGATGAGCTGTTTAGTGGTTTCTGGGGTTAGGAACATGCGGATTTTGCCGATGTTGTGGAGGTGGAGTCTGCACGAGTTTGTTAAAGATTGGACTTGGGGCTGGAAGGATAGGTTGGAGTCCAGAATGACACCCAGTACTCTGGCCTGCGGGGCGGGTTTGATATTGGCGTTGTTGGATGTGATGGAGAAGTCAATGGGGGGTGGGGTTCGGGCTGGAGGGAAGACAAGAAACTCGGTTTTGGAGAGATTCAGTTTAAGGAAGTGGAGCGACATCCAATCTGATATGTCGCTCAGTAGGTGTGTGATTCGGGCGGAGACCGAGGGGGTGAGGTGGGGGGTTGAGAGATAGATTTGTGTGTCGTCGGCATAGAGGTGGAAATCCCATTGTATGATTTGTAAAGAATGTATTTGTCTTGCACGGCTGAACAGAAGTATTTGAACCCCTGAGAAGATCCGTGTTAATATTTGGTACAGAAGCCTTTGTCTGCAATTACAGAGGTCAGACGTTTCCTGTAGTTCCTGACCAGGTTTGCACTGCAACAGGGACGTTGGCCGACTCCTCCACACAGATCTCCTCTAGATCTGTCAGGTTTCGGGGCTGTCGCTGAGCAACACGGAGTTTCAGCTCCCTCCAAAGATGTTCTATTGGATTTAGGTCTGGAGACTGGCTAGGCCACTCCAGAACCTTGATATGCTTCTTACGGAGCCACTCCTTGGTTCTCCTGGCTGTGTGCTTCGGGTCGTTGTCATGTTGGAAGACCCAGCCACGACCCATCTTCAATGCTCTGACTGAGGGAAGGAGGTTGTTGCTCAAAATCTCATAATAAATGGCCCCATTCATCCTATCCTTAATACAGTGCAGTCCTCTTGTCCCCTTCGCAGAAAAGCACTTCCAAAACATGATGTTACCACCCCCATGCTTCACAGTAGGGATGGTGTTCTTGGGATGCAACTCATCCTTCTTTTTCCTCCAAACACGAGTGAAGTTTAGACCAAAAAGTTCTCCTTTGGTCTCATCTGACCACATGACTTTCTCCCATGCCTCCTCTGCATCATCCAGATGGTCATTGGCAAACTTCAGACGGGCCTGGACATGTGATGACTTGAGCAGGGGAACCTTCCGTGCAATGCATGATTGGAAACCATGACGGCGTAGTGTTCTACCGACAGTGACCTGTGAAACTGTGGTCCCAGCTCTCTTCATGTCATTGACCAGCTCCTCCCTTGTAGTTCTGGGCGGATTCCTCACCTTTCTTATCATCGGTGATACCCCACGAGGTGAGATCTTGCATGGAGCCCCAGTCCGAGGGAGACTGACAGTCATCTTTAGCCTCTTCCATTTTCTAACAATTGCTCCAACAGTTGATCTATTTTCACCAAGCTGCTTGGCAATTGCCCCGTAGCCCTTTCCAGCCTTGTGGAGGTCCACAATGTTGTCTCTGGTGTCTTTTGACAGCTCTTTGGTCTTGCCCATGGTAGTAGTTGGCGTCTGACTGACTCTGGGGTGGACAGGTGTCTTTAAAGAGCTCAGACAGGTGCTACTAAGTTAGATTAATGAGTGGAGTAGAGGTGGACTTTTTAAAGGTGCAGTAACAGGTCTTTGAGAGCCAGAATTCTTGCTGTTTCTCGGGTGTTCAAATACTTCTGTTCAGCAGTGCGAGACAAATACATTCTTTACAAATCATACAATGGGATTTCCTGAATTTTATTTTAAATTCTGTCTCTCAGAGTGGGAATGCCCCTACAATGTGAATGTCAGACCCCTCCATGATTTCTAAGTGGGAGAACTTGCAGAATCGCAGGGGGTTCAAATACTTCTGTTCCTCACTGTATAAACAAATAAAAGTTCTATACATAATTAATTTATTACTAGAATAACATATGTCTACATTGTTTTTTTTTTTTTGCAAGGATATTTTTGTTATTTGGATTTTGTTAAATTTTTTAATTTAGAAGAAAGATGTTAATAAAAATATTTTAGTAGAGCTAAAAAAAAAAAATATGTTGCGGGTTGAGTGTTTTCTGTAATTATTTTTGATCGATGCCTGTAAAATATTGGTCACTATACTTGTCATTATATCAGTTAGAACTGTTTGTTAAAACAATTTAAAAAAAAAAAGATTAAAAAAGTGTTAAAGTGTTTTAACAAAATCCATTGTTGCTGAGAATTATAAATAATATCCTTCCATAAATTAAAAAAAAAAAAAAAAAAAAAAAAATATATATATACAGTATATATATATATATATATATACAAATATACATACAGTGAGGAACAGAAGTATTTGAACCCCCTGCAATTTTGCAAGTTCTCCCACTTAGAAATCATGGAGGGGTCTGAAATTCACATTGTTACTGAGAATTATAAAAAATATTCTTGCATAAATTAAAAAAACAAAAAAAAAACAAATATATACAGTATATATATATATATATATATATATATATATATATATATAAAACAAATAAAACTTCTATACATAATGAATGAATTTATTACTGGAATAACATATGTCTACATTGTTTTGTTTTTTTTTGCATGGATATTTTTGTAATTTGGATTTTGTTAAACTTTTTAATTTAGACGACAGATGTTAATAAAAATATTTTAGTAGAGCTAAAAAAAATAAAAAAAATCAGGTTGAGTGTTTTATGTAATTGTCCTTGATCAAGTATCCCTGTAAAATATTTAAAAATATTGGTAACTATGCTTGTCGTCATACCATTCTGTTGAGAACAGTTTTTTTTTTTTTATGTAAATATACTTTGTTTTTGCTTGTCCACCCCAACGACGTCTTGTTAAGTGAACATTATAGAACATGTTCCAGAGTTTTTTGTGGTCAGGATGGTTGAGTATGCTGTAGTTCCTGTTGACCATTTTATGATTTTTTTTTTTTTTTTTACCATGGAGGGAGGTGTCTGTTCTGCAAATCCTGTTAATCCAGATGTATCTGATCTCTAAATTGAAAACAAAAGAGTGCCACAAACCTGGCTGTCCAGCCCTTGAACACATGGGAGCCTTGTACACAAAGGTATGTGGCTAATCATAGAATTAGAATTGAGGAATTAGAATCGCAGAATCGTGGAATAAGAGTCGCAGAATTATAATCGTAGAATTTCGAATCGTAGAATTAGAATCGCGGAATTAGAATCGAGGAATTAGAATCGCGGATTTAGAATCGCGGAATTAGAATCAAGGAATTAGAGTCGTGGAATTAGAATCGTGGAATTAGAATCGCAGAATTAGAATCAAGGAATTAGAGTCGTGGAATTAGAATCGTGGAATTAGAATCGCGGAATTAGAATCGTAAAATTAGAATCGCGGAAATAGAATCTTAGAATTGAGGAATTAGAATCGTGGAATTAGAATCGTGGAATCAGAATTGCGGAATTAGAATCGCGGAATTAGAATCGTAAAATTAGAATCGCGGAAATAGAATCTTAGAATTGAGGAATTAGAATCGTGGAATTAGAATCATGGAATTAGAATTGTGGAATTAAAATCGAGGAATTAGAATCGCGGAATTAGAATCGCGGAATTAGAATCGCGGAATTAGAATCGCGGAATTAGAATCGCGGAATTAGAATCCTAGAATTAGAATCGCGGAATTAGAATCGCGGAATTAGAACCGTGGAATTAGAACCGTGGAATTAGAATCATGGAATTAGAATCGAGGAATTAGAATCGTGGAATTAGAATCGAGGAATTAGAATCGTGGAATTAGAATCGCTGAATTAGAATTGCGGAATTAGAATCGCGGAATTAGAATCCTAGAATTAGAATCGTAAAATTAGAATCTTGGAATTAGAATCGCCGAATTAAAATCGTAAAATTAGAACCGTGGAATTAGAATCGTGGAATTAGAATCGCGGAATTAGAATCGTGGAATTAGAATCTCGGAATTAGAATTGTGGAATTAGAATTGTGGAATTAGAATCGTGGAATTAGAATCGCGGAATTAGAATTGTGGAATTAGAATTGTGGAATTAGAATCGTGGAATTAGAATTGTGGAATTAGAATCGTGGAATGCCAGATAATGACCGGTAGGAGCTCTGCCATTACTACGTTGATTCTGACTTTTATTATTTGAAGGTGACAGCAATGCATAGTTACCTATCATAGAATGCCAAACGAACTACTCATGATCCCCAACTCGTCTCATTTTGGAGAAATGGGATATTTTTTAACCCATTGGATTTTTTTTTTCTTTTTCTTGCAACTGGTTTTTAAACTTTGGTGTTGATTGTTTGCTGTGGGATTAGGTTGTACCATGATATAATATCTACATCTTAATTAAATTATAAATGAACATTATAATCGTGAATTATTCTTCCATTGAAAGTTCTTTTGAGAAGAAGAGCTATCCTACAGAGACTCTCATGATAAAACGATGGAGGCCGCTGATGCTGGACTTCTTTTGAAAACATTTGTTGACTGATTGGGATTGATTTACTAAAGGATGTTCATTTTGGCAGCCATTTTTTTTTCTTTTTGCTCAACCAGCAGGTTGGGTTGCCCATTGGAGGTGGATGGAGGGGATCACCCCCACCGAGCTATAGTGTCCTGACGGCGGAAGGACTTTCCCACCATCAGAATACACTGATCAGCACTTCCGTCTATAGCCTGCAGTGCTGATTGAACAGAAATTATCCGACTGGCTGGCTGCACAGAAGTTGATTGGTAGATCAGCTTCTGTACCACCACTGTCCCTGTATATAGATCAAAATTCGGCCAGGCCTTGCGGAACCAGCTGAATTTTGATCCATACATGGCCGACTTAACTTAGTATATGTGGTGAAAATTAACCACTTCCAATCCGGACACTTTCACCCCCTTCCAGTCCGGACACTTTCACCCCCTTCCAATCCGGACACTTTCACCCCCTTCCAGTCCGGACACTTTCACCCCCTTCCAGTCCGGACACTTTCACCCCCTTCCAGTCCGGACACTTTCACCCCCTTCCAGTCCGGACACTTTCACCCTCTTCCAGTCCGGACACTTTCACCCCCTTCCAGTCCAGACCAATTTTCAGCTTTCAGCGCTGTCACACTTTGAATGACAATTGCGCGGTCATGCAACACTGTACCCATATGGATTTTTTAGCATTTTTTTGAGACAGATAAAACTTTATTTTTTTATTATTATTATACAGGATTTATAGAGCACCAGCAGTTTGCTTAGCGCTTTACAATATAAATGGAGACGATGCAGCAACAATACAGTTCAAGAGGGTTATCCCTATATCCATATATATATATATATACCTAATTTTACAAAAACTATAAACTAAAAATATAAAAAAAAATATTTTCTCTTTTTTTTTTTCTTCCCAGAACACCTGCAAGGTTTTAGAAGGGATACTTAAAGCTCTTTATACATTGTCGTATCCATTCCCACCTTATGTACAGTCAGATCCATAAATATTGGGACATCGATACAATTCTAACATTTTTGGCTCTATACACCACCACAATGGATTTGAAATGAAACGAACAAGATGTGCTTTAACTGCAGACTGTCAGCTTTAATTTGAGGGTATTTACATCCAAATCAGGTGAACGGTGTAGGAATTACAACAGTTTGCATATGTGCCTCCCACTTGTTAAGGGACCAAAAGTAATGGGACAATTGGCTTCTCAGCTGTTCCATGGCCAGGTGTGTGTTATTCCCCTCATTATCCCAATTACAATGAGCAGATAAAAGGTCCAGAGTTCATTTCAAGTGTGTTATTTGCATTTGGAATCTGTTGCTGTCAACTCTCAAGATGAGATCCAAAGAGCTGTCACTATCAGTGAAGCAAGCCATCATTAGGCTATTATTCTGTCCCATTACTTTTGGTCCCTTAACAAGTGGGAGGCACATATGCAAACTGTTGTAATTCCTACACCGTTCACCTGATTTGGATGTAAATACCCTCAAATTAAAGCTGACAGTCTGCAGTTAAAGAACATCTTGTTCGTTTCATTTCAAATCCATTGTGGTGGTGTATAGAGCCAAAAATGTTAGAATTGTATCGATGTCCCAATATTTAGGGACCTGACTTGTTCCAGGTCAGAAAATCAGAAAGTATTAAAGTCAAACCATCACTGTGAATATGACTTTTAGATAACTAACATGCTAAAAGGAGACACCAGTGATGGCAGCTCCCTTTCCTTTTTTAATGACACCGTCACTTTAAGGCTCCATGCACACGGGTCATTCTAATAACGCTGGTAACGTTAGCTGTGTAAATTCATGTTAAAAACGCAAGTTTCTTAGCGTTTTTGTATTAGTGTTTTGCTGCGGTTTTTTTTCACGTTTGCGTTTTTGAGCGTTTTTTAGCTTTTTTTTACCAAACAAAATCCAAAAAACGCTGGTTTGCCGTGATTTAAGCGTTTTTCAGTGTTTTTACAGCTAATAACTCCTCTAGAAATCCACTAGTCCTGGGTTTTTTTAAAGCCAAAAAACGTTGATTCCAGTCTATGTGTGAAAAACGTGAGTTTTTTAGCGTTTAGTGGCGTTTTCCCACATTTGTGTTTTTTAGTGGTTTTTTTAACCCCCAAAAGTTGTTTTGGTCAAAAAAACATCCAAAAACCCAATTTTTAAATTGTTTTCAGAGTTTTTACAGCTAAAAAAACTCCTCTAGAAACACACTAGTCCTGGGTTTTTTTCTCCAGCCAAAAAACGTTGATTCCAGTCTTCGTGTGCATGGACACATAGGAGAACATGCTAGGGATGGACACATAGGAGAACATGCTGGGGATGGACACATAGGAGAACATGCTGGGGATGGACACATAGGATAACATGCCGGGGATGGACACGTAGGAGAACATGCCGGGGATGGACACGTAGGAGAACATGCCGGGGATGGACACATAGGATAACATGCCGGGGATGGACACGTAGGAGAACATGCCGGGGATGGACACATAGGATAACATGCCGGGGATGGACACATAGGATAACACGCCGGGGATGGACACATAGGATAACATGCTGGGGATGGACACATAGGATAACACGCCGGGGATGGACACATAGGATAACACGCCGGGGATGGACACATAGGATAACACGCCGGGGATGGACACATAGGAGAACACGCCGGGGATGGACACATAGGGTAACACGCCGGGGATGGACACATAGGAGAACACGCCGGGGATGGACACATAGGAGAACACGCCGGGGATGGACACATAGGGTAACACGCCGGGGATGGACACATAGGGTAACACGCCGGGGTAGGACACATAGGGTAACACGCCGGGGATGGACACATAGGGTAACACGCCGGGGATGGACACATAGGAGAACACGACGGGGATGGACACATAGGATAACATGCTGGGGGGTTTACTGGCTGTAGAAAAAAACGTCAAAAGTCAAAAACAACCGCTGTAAAAACGTCCCGTGTGCATGAGGACCAGGGGCGGACTGACAACTTATGCGGCCCCTGGGCAATAGGGGATCATGGGGCCCCTGTGTGTCGTTGCCCACACTCAAAAAAGCCTATAATAAAGGTAGCAGGGGCATTTCATGGGGCCCCCTACTGACCCCGGGCTCTTGGACGGTGCCCGAGTGCTCGAATGGTCAGTCCGCCCCTGATGAGGACTAACCCTGTTTCGGTTGTATTCGTTTAGAAATTATCTGGATAATCTCAAGTCTGGCAGACAATTTTGGTAATAAAATAGATGAATATATGGCCAGCGCTCAATTTTCTTTTTCATCCTTTTCCCTGACTCCTTGAATTTTAGCAATTTTCCGATACAATTGTGTTCTTTTCATTCATTTGTAATAATATTCTTTTCCAGCCCTATCTATACAATCATCAGAGTCTTCAGAACTGTTTCCCGTTGTACATGTGTCAACCAGATCCCGGTATTATGGAGGTTCCCTCGTGGCTATATATGGCCAAGTTATCCTGAATACATTGCGCTTGACAAACACACATTTAATAAATGACTTTGGGCTGGGATTTCCAGTGATGGATGGGTGACTGCCAACAGCGTATGTACTTCATTTTTCTCTAAGCTTTTCCTTCTTTCTTTCATAATTGGCAATTTGATGGGATCGATTCATACCGTCTCGTTTTCTTTGTTTGTTACCCGTGTTGCCATATTACCACCGCGAGCCGTATGCAGCGATTAGAATGAAATACGAGCTTAAGGTATGCAGATCCATGAAAACTTCCTTTTTTAGAATGTTCGGTACTTTCGTCTACAGAAGGGATGCACAATAACCTGGCAAGGCGTGGTAGCGGCTGGCAGTGACTGGACTTGTAGTGTCTCAGGCCCTGATGGTCTATCCATTAAATACATGTGCCTCAACTATGGGGGCTCTATAGTATGGGATATATATATATATATATAAAAATTTTGAACGCAACACACTTGCGTTCAGGAGTAGATTCTATCAGTGTTTCAAACGCAAAACGCTTCTAAACGCAGCAAATCGCGTTTATAAGCATTTTAAATTTTTTTTTAACTCTTCCAGTTCCCGATGCTGTCCAGAGCCCTTTTTCATCATGAAAAATGCATGAAAAGTGTTTTCAAGGCGATCAGATGGACAAAACACTGAACACAGGATGTTCCTACCAAGCTTGTCACACATTGTAATGACCAATTCACACCTCAGACCTCTCCCACCCTTGGAAACAAAAGATATGTTAATGACCATTCACATGTCAGACCTCTCCCACCCTTGGAAACAAAAGATATGTTAATGACCAGTCACACCTCAGACCTCTCCCACCCTTGGAAACAAAAGATATGTTAATGACCATTCACACCTCAGACCTCTCCTACCCTTGGAAACAAAAGATATGTTAATGACCATTCACACCTCAGACATCTCCCACCCTTGGAAACAAAAGATATGTTAATGACCATTCACACCTCAGACCTCTCCTACCCTTGGAAACAAAAGATATGTCAATGACCATTCACACCTCAAATTCCTCATGAAGACCCCCTGCCAGGTGGCCTTAATGATTCCCTCCACCAGACACCTCTCCCACCCTTGGAAACAAAAGAAATGTTAATGATCAACTCACACCTAAGCTAATCTCAACACATACTGCTGTCTCTGCTTCTACTCTCTGTATTTCTCTGAAACAGTCTGAAATAGTTAATAATTTACCACTTTTCAGTGCATTCTGGGCATTTGGGAGGTTCTCCTGTGCTTATCTTTAAAAAACGCTTCTAAACATAAATGCACATAAACACCTTATGCAAACGCAGCTAAACAGTCCCTCCACTGGCTTCCCATTGCCCAACGGATAAAATTCAAAACATTAACAATCACATATAAAGCCATTTATAACTCTGCCCCAAATTACATCACCAATCTTGTCTCCAAATATCACCCAAACTTATTCTCCGCTCCTCGCAAGACCTCCTACTCTCTAGCTCCCTTGTCTCCTCCTCCCATGCTCGTCTCCAGGACTTCTCCATAGCCTCCCCCATCCTTTGGAACTCTCTACCTCAATCTATCACACTATTGCCTACTCT
This sequence comes from Staurois parvus, assembly GCF_062004578.1. Classification (NCBI taxonomy): domain Eukaryota; kingdom Metazoa; phylum Chordata; class Amphibia; order Anura; family Ranidae; genus Staurois; species Staurois parvus. Next base: position 652,319 of record NW_028318227.1, read on the forward strand.
GCCCACTTTAACCCCCGGTTCACATATATGCGGCCGTGCGGGCCGCGTTTTGCACGGGCATGAGAGCCCATTCATTTGAATGGACTCCCGTGCGTGTGACACACAGGGAAGTAGTCCCTGCACTTCTTTGGAAAACGCAGCCCACATGGGAACCTCGGTTCCCAGGACTGTTGCATTTTCCAGTGTGGGTGGCGTGCCATTAGAACTAATGGCACCTGTCCGCGGGTCTGCAGTTCTCCATGCGGGTGGTGCAGTTGCACGGATTTTCGTGCGGATCAACAGTGGCACCACCCGCACAGATGTGAACCTAGGGTTAGGCGATCTCTGAAAACCTATCTCTTCAGGGAAGCCTATCTTGCCTTCAGCTAATAATGGAATCTTCTATTCCTCCTACCAGTCCATCCCCCACAGTTACTACCTTTTGTACCACCAGCCCCTCCCTCTTAGATTGTAAGCTCCAAGGATCAGGGCCCTCCTAACCCTCTTGTATTGAACTGTATTGTTGCTGTATTGTCTCCCGTTATATTGTAAAGCGCTGAGCAAACTGTTGGCGCCATATAAATCCTGTATAATAATAATAATAATAATAAAAAAGAGTTGGAGAATTATTGAGGCCCTGATGGTATCTCAAAATGAGTTTCAGAATAATAGAGCAGAACAAGCAGCCATTCTCATCTAGGCTTTTGTTTAGCCCTTGTGTTCCTCCAGAGGTTTCTAGGGGTTCTTTGAGCTGTGGGTAATGGACCTCCCATCTGATGGTGTCTGCATAGTTCCCACTCTAACACCACGTGCCATGACAACAATGATCATTTAACTGGCTTTAATGGTGACATTCTGACAACTGCTTCCTCACCGCTGGGACACAGAACCAAGGTATTATAGCTGAGCATTGCACCCAAGGACTAGATGACACTAACTTAGGTGCAACTGGAACGCTTTATTGAACAGAAATACAGGTTTTTATACACTTCAGAAATAGGGGTAGTCCCCACATGAACAATAAAAACAAGTATTATACATTGGGATAAATATTCCACATTGATTAGATAACGAGGTAAAGCTGATAGAAAACTAATTCCATCTTGTAGGAACCTCCAGGAGGACTAGCCAACAGACAAAAACAATAGGTGACTCAGTTAACTCAATTAACAATGACACAACAGTAAACACATCACGCCTTAATAAACAGATTACAGCAAGAGACCTCAGCATCAGGTTGTTTTGAGCTGATTATATTAACTACTACTTAGAGTCTCGTGGTCTGGGGAGGGGGGTTGAAGCAGTCAGTGCTGGTTTGGGCACAAAGACCCCAAATCTGTATCCTGGTCCTCCAGTTCTCAGAGTCTATGTGTTTTGAGGAGACATGGACTTGTTTACGAATTAACACTATTCCAAAAGGTCCCCCCAGGCACACACCTCCCAAAGAATAGAGCCCCCTCAAATGCCAGGGCCCATAGTCAGTAGACAAGAAGCTAGCCTGCAGTCTCCTCCAAAAGACCCTGTCCCAGTTGGGTTTGTCACAGTGTCAGCAGGAGGAATAGTGCCTCATTGTTGGTGTCAGTGGGAGGAATAGTGCCCCATTGTTGGTGTCAGTGGATGGAATAGTGCCCCATCATTGTCAGTGGGATGAATAGTTCCTCATCGTTGGTGTCAGTGGTAGAAATAGTGCCCCATTGTTTGTCAGCTGAAGAAATAGAGCCCCCTTGTTGGTGTCAGTAAAAGGAATAGCTCTCCATCATTGGTGTCGGTGGGAGGAATAGTGCCCCAACATTGGCGTCAGTGGGAGGAATAGTACCCTATTGTTGGTGTCAGTTGGAGGAATAGTGCCCCACTGTTGATGTCAACATCCATTTACTTTTCAGACAGGTGTAGATTGAAGAAACCTGAAATCGGATTGGAAGGAATTATGCTTCCTTGTTGGTATCAGTGGAAGGAATGGTGCTTCATTGTTGATGCCAGTAGGAGCAATAGTACCCCATCCTTGGTATTAATGGAAGATATAATGCCTCATTGTTGATGTCAGTGGGAAGAATAGTGTCCCATCCTTGGTGTCAGTAAGGGGCGTATCTAGCATGAGGCAAACAAGGCATTTGTCTATGGCGACAATTTTTACCGCCCCCCATAATTAGGGACCTGTTGAGCAGCAGCGGACAGAGCCATGCAGGGCCGCCATCAGAGGGGTACCACCGGTACTCCTGTAGGTGGCCGGACAGCAGGAGGGAGAGCAGCTGTGTATCTCTCCCTCCAGCAGCTGAAAGCCGGTTTAAGGTTTCTCTCCCTCCTGCCGGATTACTGCTGCTGGAGGGAGAGACAGACCTGGCCGGATGGAGGGGGTGCACTGGTGTTCCAGAGTAGCTGCTCTTCACTGAGCTCCTTCCCCCGCCCGCACTCAGAGCCGGGACCAGGGGACAGCCTGGAGCAGGGAGAGGAGAAGTGGTGGAGAGGAAAGAGCCCGGAGGAGGTGAGCTGTGTTGTGTTCTCTGGGCTCTCCCTCCTGCTGTCCATCCATCACAGGATACACTGATAGATCGTATGGGACTGCAAACACACAATATGATTACCCCCCTTCCCAAATTTCCTGTTGCCCGGAGATCAGCAGCCCTTGGAGGGGGGGGGGAATCATACTGTGTGTGCAGTCCCATACGATCGGAGAGAGGAAGAGGGAGAGAGGGAAGAAAGAGAGAGAGAGAGGGCAGAGAGAGAGAGAGAGAGGGGGCAGAGAGAAGAGAGAGAGGAGAGAGGGAATTGAGAGAAGAAAAGAGAGAGGGGGAAGAGAGAAAGAGATAGAAGAGAGAGAGAGGAAGGGGCTGGAGAGGGAAGAGAGAGAAAGAGAGGGAAGAGAGAGAGAGGGGAAGAGAGAGAGAGAGGGGGGAAGAGAAAGAGAGATAAGAGAGAAAAGAGAGCGAAAGATAGAGGGGGGGGAAGACAAAGAAAGAGAGGGAAGATAGAGAGAGAGGGAAAGGAGAGAGAAAGAAGAGAGGGGGGGAAGAGAGAGAGGAGGGAGAGAGGGAAGAGACAAAGAGGGGGAAGAGGGAATAGAGGGGGGGAGAGGGAAGGGAGAGAGAAAGAAGAGAAGGGGGGAAGAGAGAGAGAGAGAAAGAGAGAGGGGGGGAGAGAGAGGAGGGAGAGAAGGAAGAGGCAAAGAGGGGGAAGAGAGAGAGGGGGGAGAGAGAGAAAGAGAGGGGGGAGAGAAAGAGGGAAGAGAGAAGAGAAAGAGAGAGAGAGAGTGAGTGAGGGAATAGAGAGAGAGGGGGGACAGAGAGAAGAGAGAAAGAGGGAAGAGAGAGAGTCATATATACATACACACACTTATTGAACTCTCTTGCTCTCTCATTGGGGGGGGGGGGCGCAACATGTTTGTGTTGCCTAGGGCAGCACAAAATCTAAATACACCACTGAGGTCAGGAGGAGAAATTTGTGCCCCAAGGGCCAGATAGAGACCGGCAGAGGGTAGGCTGCAGTTGGAAGACCACTGGTGTACAATAGTAGACAGTGACGGTCAATGGCCTGGTGATCATGTCTGCCTAGATCACAAGATATTGTGACAGGTAGAACAATTTATATATTCAGCCGGTGTGGTCAGTAACCTTGCCTGGAGTCCGGCTTTATTCTCTAACAATATGCAGTTTTCCTACCAATCGGTCTATTTGGCAGGAAATCTCCATGATTTGGAGAATGAACCATCATGGGAAGTCCAATCCATTTTATGTTTTATTTCCTCCTTGATTGTTTTAGTGCCTGTGACTGTGATTTCTTCCAAGCCGCCGTCTGTTGATAATAAGTGGGTGGCAGTGTTTTCAGTCTGCGATTTGCTTTCCGTTCAAATGAAGGAACTCCAAACAGTGATTATGTTGTCAGATTGGTATATGAGTAACTCAAGGCGAGATGTATAATACGTACGGCTATAACCTTACGCCGAGCGACTTGGATATGAGCAGCAATTTCTGTCCTAGTCATAATGATACAGTAAGGAGGCTCTAGATGTTCCTGAGATCGCATTTACATTTCTTCTATATTGTTATTTATATACATTTGATCTTCTTAATAAAGGGAATAGCAAAGCCGTAATTGTAAGCAACCAATCAGCAACAGTCACTGGATTTTCGGATAGATTGTAGAAATAAGAAACTCGATTGGTTGCCAAGTATGTGATGGATCATAACTACATGTATGGTGATGCTGACTACGATACTACAGGATTGGGAGATTATTGTCAGAGGAAAACAGGAAGCTGGAAAAAAGGCGAAGTACTGGTGGGATCAACAGGCAGGATTGTGGATAAGGGGGTACTACCAGTCCTCCTGTATGGGGCCCAGGACAGCAGGGGGGTCCAAGCAGCAGTGAGAATCAGATGTGGGCAGGGAAGGTGATCGGTATGGTGGAGGGGCAAGTGCTGGAACTAGGGTTGCACCTGTACCGGTGTCGGTGCCAATACCGAGTACTCATACTCCTGATGCCTTTCTTTCTTCTCCTTGCAGCGATGACAGTTCAGGCTAGAAGACTTTCGATTGGTCAGCACCGTTACATGGACCAATCAGATGCTGTCTAGCCCGAACTGTCATCGATGCAAGGAGAGGAAAGAAAGCGGCGGGGATTCCAAATCCCTGATGCTTTCTCTCCTCTCCTACCACTGACACTCAGCATGGGATGCCTGCAGGGAGGTTCCCGCACCGCTCCTGTGTGAACTCGACCTATGACAACCCGGGGTCCACACAGGAGCAGTAGGGAAACCTGATGCGATTTGGACTGGAATTTCATTCCTCTTCAAATCGCATGCTATTATTTGCAGTGCGATTTGAATCCAATTTTGCATCCAACGCAAATCGTTCCACAGACTGTCTGTAATTGGTATCGGCGAGTACTTGACCGAAAGTATCTCGCCAATAAAAAACCGGCATCGGTGCATCCCGAACTGGAACCGATCCCCTGTATGGCTCCCTCTGCAGCAGCTGAAAGATGGCTTCTTCTCCTCTACCTCCCGCTGGCCCCACACAAGGGATCATTTCCAGTAATTGCCCCCCTGCACCCATCACCTTCTCTGTGCACCGTACATTTCCCCTTGCAGCCTGGGCCCCCCTGTGTGCCCCCACCCCAGCACTACTTCTGGCTTCCCTCCTCTAATCGCACCGCAAAGTATCTATAATCAATATCGGCGAGTACTTGATCGAAAGTATTGGTACTCGCACTTGGCGATAAAAAACCTGTATTGGTGCATCCCTAACTGGAACCGATCCCCTGTATGGCTCCCTCTGCAGCAGCTGAAAGATGGCTTCTTCTACTCTCCCTCCTGCTGGCCCCACACAGGGGATCGTTATCCCCCCCTGCACCCATCACCCTCCCTGTGCACCGTACACTTTCCCTTACGGCCTGCCCCCCCCTGTGTGCCCCCACCCCAATAATGGTTCCGGTTTCCCTCCTCTCCTTCCCACTGGCAGCTGCAAGCACACAATAGGATCCTTCAGGATGGAGAGTGGGGGAAGGGTCCAGAAAATATGTCACATTTATCAGCCTCTCTCTGAATGAACACAATGAGGGATCGGTACAGATCATTCACTGTGTTTATTCGTAACAGAAGCATAGTAATTGTGTTTTTTTTTCGTGGGGGGGGGGGGCTGTCAGGTTGGCTGTATGGAGCCCCATGGTTTCTAACAGCTGGTATTTTGTGGCACTTAGCCGATATACCCAGTAGCCCAGTTTGCTATATTAAGCGGACCAAAAGGAATTTCATTATTAAGGTTTCCATATGCTAACTTACTGTGGGGCAGCACAGTGACTATGTGGTTAGCACTTCTGCCTGGCAGCACCAGGGTCTTTGGTTCAAATTCCAACCACCTGCCTGGAGTTTGCATGTTTTCTCTGTCCCTGCGTGGCTTTTCTCTGGGTACTCCAGTTTCCTCCCACACTCCAAAGACATTCTGGGAGGTGAATTGGCTCCTGTCTAAATTGTCCCTAGTATGTGTATGTATGAATGTGAGTTAGGGATCCTAGATTGTACACCCCTTGAGGGTTAGGGCCCTTAGATTGTACGCCCCCTGAGGATTAGGGCCCTTAGATTGTACGCCCCTTGAGGGTTAGAGCCCTTAGATTGTACGCCCCTTGAGGGTTAGAGCCCTTATATTGTACGCCCCTTGAGGGTTAGAGCCCTTATATTGTACGCCCCTTGAGGGTTAGAGCCCTTAGATTGTACGCCCCTTGAGGGTTACAGCCCTTAGATTGTACGCCTCTTGAGGGTTACAGCCCTTAGATTGTTCGCCCCTTGAGGGTTACAGCCCTTAGATTGTTTGGCCCTTGAGGGTTAGAGCCCTTAAATTGTATGCCCCTTGAGGGTTAGAGCCCTTAGATTGTACGCCCCTTGAGGGCTACAGCCCTTAGATTGTACGGCCCTTGAGGGTTAGAGCCCTTAGATTGTACGCCCCCTGAGGGTTAGAGCCCTTAGATTGTACGCCCCCTGAGGGTTAGGGCCCTTAGATTGTACTCCCCTTGAGGGTTAGGGCCCTTAGATTGTACGCCCCTTGAGGGTTAGGGCCCTTAGATTGTACGCCCCTTGAGGGTTACAGCCCTTAGATTGTACGCCCCTTGAGGGTTACAGCCCTTAGATTGTACGCCCCTTGAGGGTTACAGCCCTTAGATTGTACGCCCCTTGAGGGTTGGGGCCCTTAGATTGTACGGCCCTTGAGGGTTAGAGCCCTTAGATTGTACGCCCCCTGAGGGTTAGAGCCCTTAGATTGTACCCCCCATGAGGGTTAGAGCCCTTAGATTGTAAGCCCCCTGAGGGTTAGGGCCCTTAGATTGTATGCCCCTTGAGGGTTAGGGCCCTTAGATTGTACGCCCCTTGAGGGTTAGAGCCTTTAGATTGTACGCCCCTTGAGGGTTACAGCCCTTAGATTGTACGGCCCTTGAGGGTTACGACCCTTAGATTGTACGCCCCTTGAGGGTTAGGGCCCTTAGATTGTGCGCCCCTTGAGGGTTAGAGCCCTTAGATTGTATGTCCCTTGAGGGTTAGGGACTGATGTGAATGTACAATATATATGTAAAGTGCGGCGTAAATTGACAGCACTATATAAGTACCTGAAATGAAATCTTACAATAATAGTTGTGAACGTTCTAGTCGCCTTTTCCCGTGATGCATACAACATACCGTATTCTGGGTACTGTACTCTTTGAACTTCTGAAATCTCCTTGGACATGTTGATTGTGGGAGAACCTGAAAGTTTTTTTTCTGCCTCTTTTCAGACACTTTCACACTTTCAGTATAATTAGCTGCAATAAAACTACTAAACATGGAGCCAAGTAACGTTCCCCGTATTTAACACTTGTCTTATAATTCCTAATGAGTTGAATAGTTTGCATGGTGTCGCAAAAATTCAAAAGCCGTGCAGTAATGGTGTACGTGGTTGGCTGACGGAACCTTGGGTAGAAAGGAGAAGGATCAGGTGAAATGTACAAATGAATGATATATTACCGCTGGGTGCTAGAAGGGGTAATAGATAAAAATATCAGAACAAATGACATTAACCCATTTTCCACATAGTGCCCTTGGACTTGATTGCATTTGTCCTGTAGATTCTCCAAGGCACAGATCCTATTACAAAGAAATGTTCATCTTGGTCCTCCAACCATGGGTTGCTTCAGGCAATGTCACGGGTTCCAGAACTTCAGGTGATTGGACAGCGTGCTTAAAATAGGCACCTTAAATTCCATACCAAGTGATCACATTGTAATTGTAAAGCCCTGGTATCCAATATCAGTTCCAGGCAACAAATGAAAAATGTGTACGCTTGAGATTATCACAGACAACCTAACAGGATCGGAGGAAGGGGGAAATGTCCAGCCCCTGAAACGCATTGGATATTGTACTTCATTAGTATGTGAAATAAACTTCATTTTGAACTCAAACTTTTTGAGGTGGCACTTCAATCTCCTTTTTAGAATTTTGTCAGCATGACCCATGGGGACTCCCATGTGGGGGAATGTTCGGGAGAGAGAAAGAGAAAGGGATTCCAGCACTCACCCACTGGCCACTCAGGGTGGGAGCCATGGTCTTCCTTCTGTGCTGATCTCTAAGGGCTTGTTCACACTTGGCTGTTTTACCAACGCTTGCCAAACGCCCCTATAGCGTTTGGCAAGCGTTGGTCCAGCGTTTGCGGAGCGTTTTTTAACGCTCCGCAAACGCCGCATGCGCGGTTTAGCGGCGGTTGCTAGGCATTTGCTGAGCGTTAATAACGCCCCACAAATGCCTATAATGCAGTTTGAGTGGTGTTACCGCTCCGCAAACGCCCTGCAACCGTGTCGCAACCGCACCGCAAACTCCGGCCGGGCGTTTGTGGAGCGGCACCATAGACGAGAATAGGAGGCTTCAACGCCTCCTGACTCGACCAGAGGCGTCCGTTTTGCCACGACGCAACGCGACGCGACGCAAAGTTAGAACAGCACCATGTGCTGTAATGTGCAGAATTGGCAGAGGCGTTTGGGAAGCGGTAAAATCGCTTCCCAAACGCCTCTCTGCCACCTGCACACAACGCTAGTGTGAACGTAGCCTTACAATGATCTGGGAACGAGAGTCAAGACACCCTTCAGCTACACTGATGGGAATTAACTGCTCCCCATGCTCAGTCACCGGCTGCCACGTTTGTCACCCCCTTGAAAAATGCTGCCTTAGGCAAACACCTTGTTTGCCTTGTGGTAAATATGCCCCTGCAGCTATGAGCATCTAAACTAGATCAGGAGCTAAATACACATTTTATTACCATTATTATTATATTTATTTATTACAGGTACTTATATAGCTCCATCAATTTATGCAATTTACATATATATTGTACATTCACATCAGTCTCTAACCCTCAAGGGGTGTACAATCTAAGGTTCCTAACTCACATTCATACATACACATACTAGGGACAATTTAGACAGGAGCCAATTAACCTACCAGCATGTCTTTGGAGTGTGGGAGGAAACCAGAATACCCGGAGGAGACCCACTCAGACACAGGGAGAACATGCAAACTCCAGGCAGGTGGTGCCGTGGTTGGGATTCGAACCAACAACCCGAGTACTGCCAGGGAGAAGTGCTAACCATTTGTACAGGATTTATATAGAGCCAATAGTTTGCACAGCGCCTTACAAAATGAAGGCAGACATTACAGTTACATTGCAATTTGGTACAAGAGGAAACAGAGGGCCTGGCTCCTGGGAGCTTACAATCTAAGAGGAAGGGTTGATACAAAAGGTAATAGCTGTGGGGGAGATGAGCTGATGAAGGAAGTAAAAAGCAGTTTAGTAGTTAGAAGCAGGATAGGCTTCTTTAAAGATAAGGGTTTTCAGGGATCGTCTAAAGGTGGATAGATTAGGAGATAGTTGGACATATTGGGGTAGGGAGTTCCATAGGATGGGAGAAGCTCGGGCGAAGCCCTGGAGGCAAGCATGGGAGGAGGTGACATGGGAACTAGAGAGCAGGAGGTCTTGAGAGGATCGAAGAGAGCAGTTTGGTTAATATTTTGAGACCAGGCTGGTGATGTAGCTGGGGGTAGAGCTGTGGATGGCTTTGTAAGTTGCTGTTAGTATTTTTAACTTTATTCGTTGGGCGAGTAGAAGCCAGTGGAGGGATTGGCAGAGAAGGGTGGAGGACACTGAGTGGAGGTCAGTGGATGGATTGGCAGAGGGGGGGGGGGGACACTGAGTGGAGGTCAGTGGAGGGATTGGTAGAGAGGGGTGGAGGTCAGTGGATGGATTGGCAGAGAGAGGTGGAGGACACTGAGTGGAGGGATTGGCAGAGAGGGATGGAGGACACTGAGTGGAGGTCAGTGGAGGGATTGGCAGAGAGGGGTGGAGGACACTGAGTGGAGGTCAGTGGAAGGATTGGCAGAGAGAGGTGAAGGTCAGTGGAGCGAGTGGCAGAGAGGAGTGGAGGACACTGAGTGGAGGGATTGGAGGAGAGGAGTGGAGGTCAGTGGAGGGATTGGCAGAGAGGTGGAGGCGAGCATGGGAGGAGGTAACACGGGAACTAGAGAGCAGAAGGTCTTGGGAGGATCAAAAAAAGCGGTTTGGTTGATATTTTTGCCAGATGTAGATCCAGATGATAGTTGAAAGGCAGCTTTGATTGTTCACTAATCAGGCTGGAGAAGTGCGAAAGAATAACTCGGCCTCTGTAGTGGCTGGAGGTGGTTGCTGATTAAAGAACAGTTCTGGTTTGCACCATGTAAGTAATTAGAACTACCAGTAAATGGATTCCCAGTATGAGTCATGCTTGGGTGACCATTGATGTGCTGTTCAATTATGATGTTAATTGTTACAAGCTTGTCGCATAAGACGATATTCTGCAGGAAAGCTCTGTATTTCCCGGGTTTAGGCAGTACTACTATTATATGTTTCACTTCTGTGTTTTTAGCATTTGTGAATGTGACGTTCTGCACCTGGCCCTGTGTTTATGAGAGTTACATGTCCATCATCTGTTCACCTACTCTTGTCTTTATCTGTATCTTTAGGTATTCACTAAAAAGCCTTGAATTCTGCGATGCGCACGTTGTGTTGGTTTATTGTCAAGTGTGAATCATTTATTTGTCACATTAATTTGCACTAATTGAGAAATCGGCATTCGTACAGGCATCATCTCAACAAGTTCACAAATACTAGGCAACCATTTCTAGACTCCTGTCCTCAAATACATGTTTTTTTTATGCATATTATGTAAAATTAATAACTTTGGGTCTTCCCCTGATTTGGCCAATAATATCTTTATGACTGGCATAGGTTTGTTTACCCTTTGGTCGATATGAGGTTACCTAAATGGTTAGTCCACCTAAAAGTGTTGAGTTATAGGTTGAGCCTGGTGGGTTGAGTCAGCCCTTGGCTTCTTTTGGACAGTTTGGCAGCAACTTCTCCCTACTGAATTGCTTTATCTCCACCTAAGAGTTTGGAGTATTCTAAATATGAGTGTTCCAGTATATACCCTTTGGTCGATATGAGGTTACCTAAATGGTTTGTCCACCTAAAAGTGATGAGTTGTAGGTTGAGCCTGGTGGGTTGAGTCAGCCCTTGGCTTCTTTTGGACAGTTTGGCAGTAAGTTCTCCCTACTGAATTGCTTTATCTCCACCTAAGAGTTTTGTGTATTTTAAATATGAGTGTTCCAGTATATACCCCTCGATTGATATGAGGTTACCTAAATAGTTAGTCCACCTAAAAGTGATGAGTTATAGGTTGAGCCTGGTGAGTTGAGTCAGCCCTTGGCTTCTTTTGGACATTTTGGCAGTAAGTTCTCCCTACTGAATTGCTTTATGTCCATCTAAGAGTTTTTAGTATTCTAAATATGAGTGTTCCAGTATATACCCTTTGATTGATATGAGGTTACCTAAATGGTTAGTCCACCTAACAGTGATGAGTTGTAGGTTGAGCCTGGTGGGTTGAGGCAGCCCTTGGCTTCTTTTGGACATTTTGGCAGTAAGTTCTCCCTACTGAATTGCTATATCTCCTCCTAAGAGCGTTGAGTAGTCTACCTATGAGTGTCCCAGCATATAGTTTTGCCTTCTTTATAATATAAAGTACATAAAAAGCCCAACAGGAAAAGTGCGAGCCCCTCATAATGGCCACAGCAGGTGTGCTGAGCCGGGGACTTAAAGTGGAAGTAAAGACAAAACCTAACTAACTCTAAACCTACTCCCACCCACATTCTAAGCGTAATCTATCTAGCCCTTTCAGAAAAGATTGCTATTCTTTCCTACTTTGAAGCTGCTCCAGTCCGGTCTCCAGTGGGGCCCTCTGTGTGCAGGAGAAAGCCAACAATGGCTGGGAAATGCCTGGGAAGTGATGTCACCCATAGACTTACTATGGGGCTTCTGTTGTCGGCTTCCTCTCCTACACACTGAAGCCTCCACTGAAAGCTCAACCTGGGCCCGGACCAGGGCAGCTGCAGAATAGGTAAGTATAGCGATCCTTTCTTTACAGGGCTAGATAGATTAGACTTAGAATGTGGGTGGGAGTAGATTTAGAGTTAGTTAGGTTTTGCCTTTACTTCCACTTTAAATGGAAAAGGTCTTCGCAACAGAGTCCCAAAGAGGTGTATAACAAAGGTGGTTTAACTCTCCAACATGTACCAAAAATTAGAGATGCACCAAAATTTCGGTGGCTGAAATGTTTTAGCTGAAAACACCCCTACCAGCCATTGGCTGATATGAAAATAAGCACCGATACAGGTGCTGAAAATAACCCCGCCCCCTTGCCGTTGCCGCCCCTAGCTGACGCCTGTTCGTCGCTGCCGCTACCCGCCGCCGCTCGGTAGTTCTTCAGCCTTATCTGAGAAACCACCAAACTATCCTGGCGCTGGGCATAGAGATAAGTGAAGGAAAAATGGCCTCCACCCCCCTCTGCCAATCCCTCCACTGGCTTCCGATTGCGCAACGGATCAAATTCAAAATCCTAACACTGACGTACAAAGCCGTCCACCATACTGCCCCGAACTACATCACTGACCTAATATCCAAGTACCACCCAACACGCATACTCCGCTCCTCACAAGACCTCCTTCTCTCTAGTTCCCTGGTCTCCTCCTCCCATGCCCACCTCCAGGACTTCTCCAGGGTGTCACCCATCCTCTGGAACTCCCTGCCCCAACCCATCAGATTATCACCTACTCTCCTCTCCTTTAGGCTCACCCTGAAAACCCATCTCTTCCACTCTTCCTACCACTCCATCCCCCACAGCTATCTCCTCCTGTGCCACCATCCCCTCCCTCCTAGATTGTAAGCTCGAAAGAGCAGGGCCCTCGATCCCCTCATGTTTTGCATTGTATTGGTATTGTTCTGTCACATGTTCTGTCCCCCTTTGTAATGTACAGCTCTGAGCGAACTATCGGCGCTTTATAAATTCTGTATAATAATAATAATCTCTATGCCCTTGGAGGACTGGAGCGATATCACTTACGGTTCTGGCGCCTTGTAAATAAGGCCATTTTTTTTTTTAAAAACGCTAGTGTTTTTTTATCTAACGCTTTACATTGTAGAGGAGATATGTGGGATCCTATTGACCCCATATTTCTCCATAAAGAGGACCTGTCACTAATTATTTCCATCACAAGGGATGCATGCATTCCTTGTGATAGGAATAAAAGTCATTAACATTTTTTTTTTAAAGGGACAGTGTAAAAATAAATAAATGAATGAATAAAAAAAGTGCCCCCGTCCCCCCCGTGCTTGCGTGGTGAACGCATATGTAGGCCACGCCCACATATGTAAACGGTGTTCAAGCCACACATGTGAGGTATCGCCACGATCGTCGGAGCAAGAGCAGTAATTCTCCTCTGTAACTTTACACTGGTAACCTGTAGAAAAGCGTCACTCATGGAGATTTTTAAGTAGCATAGTCTGACGCCATTCCACGAGCATGACATGTTGGGTATCTATTTACTCTGCGCAACATAATGTTTCATATTTTACAAAACAATTGGGGTATATTTTGTGGGGGGTTTTTTAATCATTAAAGTGTATTTTTTTCCCAAACAAAATTGTGTTTGAAAAATGTATTAATTTTTAAAAACTGTACATTTCGGTTTCGGTTTCGTCCAAGTGCATCCTGAATTTTCAGTTTCAGTTTCGGCACCAGAAATTTTCAATTCGGTGCACCACTACCACTACAAAATAAACTTTTCTGTTTTTTCTTTGTGGAATTTTAGCATCTTATAGCTGGTAACTATCAGAGATAAAGAGTCATTTTCTGTCTCTTCTCACACACATTCACGCTTTCAGCATAATTAGCTGCAGTAAAAGTACTGTACATGCTGTCAGATAACAGTCCCCACATTTAGCACTAGTTTTAATCATCTCTAATGTGTTGAACCACCTATACAGTTTAGAGACTCCAACAACCAAATGTGTGCAAAGGTGACTAATTATACTTCTAGAAAGAGCGGAAATATTCCGTGTCCTGGTTTCAGGACCATTGAGGAGTGGAAATGGCTTTTATATTAATGATAATATATCTTTTGGTTAAGCGACGCCGGACTTTACTCATAGATTGCAAACCAAGCTAACAACCTGAAATACTTTGCAGCGGATTCTTCAGCAGAGTTTGATAAGGTAACTCATCCATATATGTAAAGCCCAACTCCAGGAATTAGAACAAATATACCCTTGTGGTGTGCCTCTTTCCCACTGTAATGGTCAAAGGGGGTAGAGGAATAGGAATTATTGCATGCAAAGAAACAAAAGGACTCTGAGGAAGAGGCTAAGCCTTGAAACGCGTCAACCATTTGGAGGTCTACAAATCCCAACACAGATATCATCCAGTTTGATTGGACCTTGCTGTACTTCACATGAGCCTGTGCCTTTTGATATTCTATCTTTTGTGAGTATCTCACCACCTTTTGTACAAAAAATTAATTTTTGAAGGCAATGCGCAAGGCTGGTGCGCCCCCTTTTTTTGTTTTTTTTTTGCATGCAGTTCATTTGGATTGCCCTGGTCTGGTGAGGGCAGCAAGGCGTGTATCCTCTAGGTATCCCATGTGTGGTTATAGTTGCTGTGGAGTCTATCGTCCAGTGCTGGAGTAGAAGCTTATGCTATTCTTTGTCAGAATAGGAATTATTACATAACCTACCCCCTGTTAGGGCTTATTGTAACCATAAAACAAAACAGAGGGCACATCAGCCTAGTGCATCATCCTTAAAACATGTATTTATTGTAGATAAGTTAATAAGTATACTCACAAACAGCAAATTTTACAAGCTCATCGTACAGTCCAAACCACCTTTCATCATGTCACACGAAAGGCCAAATAGGACCTTCAACAGGCCAACGCATTTCAAGGACCAGCCTTTGCCTCAGAGCCCTGTCCTCGAAACGAGGGCTTGTTCCAGTGCTGACCTCTTCTCCCCAAACTCCATGCTGTGGACGGTCCCTTGACATCATCGCAGACGTAGAGGAGGTGTACATGTGTCCATGGCTGGAATTGCCTTAGAGAGGAGGCTTCTAAGTGTCCATGGCTGGGAGTGCCTTAGAGAGGAGGCTGCTAAGTGTCCATGGCTGGAAGTGCCTTAGAGAGGAGACTGCTAAGTGTCCATGGCTGGAAGTGCCTTAGAGAGGAGGCTTCTAAGTGTCCATGGCTGGAAGTCCCTTAGAGAGGAGGCTTCTAAGTGTCCATGCCTGGAAGTCCCTTAGAGAAGAGGCTTCTAAGTGTCCATGGCTGGAAGTGCCTTAGAGAGGAGACTGCTAAGTGTCCATGCCTGGAAGTCCCTTAGAGAAGAGGCTTCTAAGTGTCCATGCTTGGAAGTCCCTTAGAGAAGAGGCTTCTAAGTGTCCATGGCTGGAAGTGCCTTAGAGAGGAGGCTTCTAAGTGTCCATGCCTGGAAGTCCCTTAGAGAGGAGGCTTCTAAGTGTCCATGCCTGGAAGTCCCTTAGAGAGGAGGCTTCTAAGTGTCCATGCCTGGAAGTCCCTTAGAGAGGAGGCTTCTAAGTGTCCATGGCTGGAAGTGCCTTAGAGAGGAGGCTTCTAAGTGTCCATGGCTGGACGTGCCTTAGAGAGGAGGCTTCTAAGTGTTCATGGCTGGAAATCCCTTAGAGAAGAGGCTTCTAAGTGTCCATGGCTGGAAGTGCCTTAGAGAGGAGGCTTCTAAGTGTCCATGGCTGAAAGTCCCTTAGAGAGGAGGCTTCTAAGTGTCCATGGCTGGAAGTGCCTTAGAGAGGAGGCTTCTAAGGACCATTCTCACCACAGGTAGGACCGTGCTGGAGTGTGAAGTAAGATGTTGCAAGGGTAGATTTTGTTTCTAATTCTTGGAGTTGGGTTTTAAAGTACAGGTGAAACTCGAAAAATTAGAATATCCTGCAAAAGTTCATTTATTTCAGTGCAGCAACTTAAAAGGTGAAACTAATATATGAGATAGACTCATTACATGCAAAGCAAGATAGTTCAAACCGTGATTTGTCATCATTGTGATGATTATGGCTTACAGCTCATGAAAAACCCAAATCCACAATCTCAGAAAATGAGAATATTGTGAAAAGGTGGAATATTCTCGGCTCAAAGTGTCCCACTCTAATCAGCTCATTCAGCCATAACACCTGCAAAGGGTTCCTGAGCCTTTAAATGGTCTCTCAGTCTGGTTCAGTAGGAATCACAATCATGGGAAAGACTGCTGACCTGACAGTTGTGCAGAAAACCATCATTGACACCCTCCATAAGGAGGGAAAGCCTCAAAAGGTAATTGCAAAAGAAGTTGGATGTTCCCAAAGTGCTGTATCAAAGCACATTAATAGAAAGTTATGTGGAAGGGAAAAGTGTGGAAGAAAAAGGTGCACAAGCAGCAGGGATGACTGCAGCCTGGAGAGGATTGTCAGGAAAAGCCATTCAAAAGTGTTGGGGACTTTCACAAGGAGTGGATTGAGGTTGGAGTCAGTGCATCAAGAGCCACCAGCCACAGACAGATCCTGGACATGGGCTTTAAATGTCGTATTCCTCTTGTCAAGAAATGCTTTTTAAAAACAAAAATATTTATTTGGGAACAAGGGGGGGGGGTTCGTTCAAGAAAGCTATACACTTTTAGACTTCTTCTCTTTATAAAGAAAGACTATTTAGTTGGCATGATCTATAGCAGAAATTAGTGCAAAGCAAGGTTTTTCTTTTCAAAATTGTTGAGTTTTTTTTAATAGCAAAAAACCCCCCAAAAAACTCCCAATGATCAAATACCACCAAATACAGATGTGCAAGACGGAAAAAGTTGTGTCATTTCAGATTTTGTTGTCATATTCCCTATGTTAGAATAATTCGATTTCAGAATTAATTTCATATTTTTGGATTTGTATATTCATTATTTCCAAATCAATTTGAAATTCGAAATTGGAATTTCAAAATTCAAATTTCGGAAGACGCTGTATTTGTTCTATTCTATTTTTTCTATTTATTCTGCTCTATTCTATTCTTTTCTATTCTGTTTTATTCTTTTATTTTCTGTACAAGTCTGTTCTATTTGTTCCTTTATTTTCTAGTCTATTCTATTTGTTTCTATGCTATGCTTTTCTATGCCTTTATTTTCTGTTCTGTTTTATTATATTCTGTTCTGTTCTAGTCTATTCTATCCTTTTATTGCTGACATGAAGAGCAGACCTACAAAAAAAGACCATGCTGGTTCACATATGTATGCGGATTGGATACGGTTTGACATAAAGAAGTACCCAACACAGAGTGACAATTGAGGGGGCTCCTATGTGCCACGTCCAATGATGACTAGTATCATGAACCAAAAGGGAACAAAAAGGGCCAAATTGTGTACTTTAACCACTTCCTGTCCAGACACTTTTACCCCCTTCCTGTCCAGGGCAATTTTCAGCTTTCAGCGCTATCACACTTTGAATGACAATTGCGCGGTCATGCAATACTGTACCCATATGAATTTTTTACCATTTTTTGAGACAGATAAAGCTTTATTTTGGTGGTATTTATTCACCGCTGGGATTTTTTTTTTTTTTTTTGCTATGTAAATGAAAAAGTCCAAAAATTTTGAAAAAAAAGTGTTTTTTTAAATAAAATTTTGCAAATAAATAATATTTCATCATAAATCTTGGTCAAAATTTATTCCGTTATATTTTTAGTAAAAAAAAAAAAAATCCAAATTAGTTTATAACCAAAAATTATAATTTTTAAACCTTTTTTTTTTACATTTTTTTTTTTTTTATATTATTTTTTATTTTTATTTTTTTTTTTACATACTGTCACCCTAGCAGTACAGTGTCACCATGGTGACACTGTACTACTTGTGGGGGGTGATGAAGATTTTTTTTTACACTGATTGCTTTTACACCCATATAGGATGTAAAAGTAATCATTTCTCCTTCTCTCTGCATTCTTGCAGCCATTGAGAAGTACTGAGTGAGCTGTGATTGGTCACAGCTTGTCACATGGTACAAGGCTGTTGTGAATAGACCTGTACCATGTGACCTCTGTGATCATTCACAGATTTCACACGTAGAAAGCAATGATGTCAGAAGTGACATCTTGCTTACTACTTTGCATGTGATCACTGATTGGCCAATCAGTGATCACATGATCGGGACCTCATACAGAGGTCCCGTCTGACAATCGGTGTTTCACTGTGTCTGGAGGAGACAGCGGGCACCGGATCCCAGGGAGCGCGCACAGCTGGAAAAGGCGGGTGACGTTTATGAACGGCAACCCGACCCTGGAGTGCCACCGCCCTGCCGTTTATAAACAGCAGGCGGACGGCAAGTGGTTAAAGGCACTGCAACACAAATTCATTAAAAATCACTTTCTTATTAGAATGTAGACCATTACATAACAATGCATAAAGGTTGTTCCGCTAAGAATGCAAGACCCCCATGAAGGGTGGAGCATTCTATGCAGATTACAAAACTTGTCCGTTCATATAATAGTTTAAAATTGATACAGATATACCGTGTCCCGGTAAGGGTATCAAAAGACATAGATCAGATGTCAGTAATTGTATTTATAGTTACTCGACATGTTTCGCAAGAGTATCGCTTCTTCTGGAGTTACTACATGAAAGAAAGTTGGATGTAACGGTTTGAACCGCATCCAATCGCATGACATGTGAAGTAACATTGTTTTCTATGGTGCCTGTTCACATATGTCCAGTGCACTGGCAGTGCGGATAGTCGGCTGCCCTGGACGCAATGGTTTATTGCAGGGATGTGGGCGCCCTGTGCTGAATTCCTTCTGTTACAAGCTGACAGGAGTAATGAAAGCGGCATCACTACTCCTGTCAGCCCAGTATTGGGAGCAGCACAAGAAGGGGGGGGGGGGGGAAAGCTCGGTATCTTTGCCCTGAGCGCTGTATGGCCTTGACCCGTCACTGCCCATAGTTGATCAAAACAGAATTTAAAAAAAGCAATAAATAATGGGTGGCACAGTGGCTTAGTGGTTAGAACATCTGCCTTGCAGTAAATGGGTCATGGGTTCGATTCCCAACCATGGTGCCTCCTGCATGGAGTTTGCATGTTCTCCCTGTGCCTGCATGGGTTACCTCCAGGTACTCTGGTTTCCTCCCACACTCCAAAGACATGCTGGTAGGTTAATTGGATCCTGTCTAAATTGTCCCTTGTATGTGTATGTATGAATGTGAGTTAGGGACCTTAGATTGTACGCCCCTTGAGGGTTAGGGACCTTAGATTGTACGCCCCTTGAGGGTTAGGGACTGATGTGAATGTACAATATATATATGTAAAGTGCTGTGTAAATTGATGGCGCTATATAAGTACCTGAAATAAATAAATAAAATAATCAATACAGCTTGGATACCTCCTCCTCTCAACACCCTCAATGTCCAATCAACAGACAGGGGAGGGGGTTACCTCCCCAGTCTTTACAGGTCCTAGAGGACATCTACAATTGCATTTGAATTGGTCAAGGCCAATGAGCACCTCTCCTCAATTCTAAATGATAAAATCAAGCTATTGGAGAAAACCTGGGATCCCTGGATTAAATACCTAGACGGGGGAGGGGGTTTACTATATTTTTTTATATTTCTTCTTTGTCTTTCTCTTTTTGTTCTTTGGTGAATTACATACTATTTTACTTTATTACCCAAAGACGAACACATGGGGTGACAGTCTCAGATCGTGGAGCCATTTTTTTACGGCATATATTTGTTGGGGGGGGTTACTATATTTCTTGATATTTCTTTGTCTTTCTCTTTTTGTTCTTTGATGAATTACATACTATGTTACTTTATTGCCCAAAGGCGAACACATGGGGTCACATGACATGAACGCATGACAGTCTCAGATCGTGGAGCCAGTTTTTTATGGCATATATTTGTTGGGGGGGGGGGGGTGTTACTATATTTCTTGATATTTCTTTGTCTTTCTCTTTTTGTTCTTTGATGAATTACATACTATGTTACTTTATTGCCCGAAGGCGAACACATGGGGTGACAGTCTCAGATTGTGGAGCCACAGTTCTTTATGAATATATTTGTTGGAGGATGGCTCCCCTTGGTAATTTGGGAGCATTTGGAAGGAATGGCGGTGTTCCTTCTCCTGGCTGCGGGGCTCCTATAGCTGATAATGTAGCGACATCCAATCCTCCTTTTACTTCTTTCACAGTAATTGGAACCATTTAGATGGCCTTGTTGGCCTAACAGTTGCTTTTATCATAGCTATGCTATGAATGTGTTTTAAGTCCTTTTATCTTACTTGTAGCTCTTGATTGTATAGAACAAGTTTTGTATTCAGCTAATTGAAATGATTCTTATGTACCTTTTTTGAAAAATTTTAATAAAAATGAATGGAAAAGAAAGTGCGGTAGCACACTAGTGACCCTCCTGGAGGCAGGTTCCCAGTGTCAGACTGAAAGCTCTGTGCAATGCAGAATAGCCCTGACTTAGCCTTGCTGATTGTGACTGGAGTGATTTTGGGTGGGGGCCCATGGAACAAAGCCCCCTTTGGAGAGGTGGGGAGACCCCTGTCTCAGCTCCCCATATCCCTATTATGTATAAGTCACCCTGTGCCTGTTAGGGGTACAGGGTGGAATGTCCTGATATTGTGTAGACATGAATAGGTGGGGTGTGGGGGTTGTTCATTGTTTACTGCCATGTGGTCCCATTGTTCTATTGTGTGTCTTGCTTGGGAGCAAACTATTATGGGATGTATGTGTTTGTGTATTGGCTTGGTGGGGGGTGTTTCCAGCAGCCCTCCTGATGGGACTGTCTGTTGATGTGTCTCTGGTTGCTAGATTTGGTTTGCCCCGCCCTGTGTCCTTATGCAGGGAGGTGGGTTGTTTCCTTGAATGTTTATATCTTGTGTCTGTGGTCAAATAAAGCCGTCTATTTCCTGACTTTACTTTGAGTGGTGTCCGTGGATCTGTGTTCGGAAAGGGAAGCGGGAGTCTAACCGAAATTCCCTAGTGCAGTCTGGGTCCGGTTCCGTTACACTGATCTTTTTTCCCCAGTCTGTATGCACTGGAATAGAGGGAGCCAAAATAAAGACAGATTGATGTGTTTAAAAAGTGAAGAGTAAATAATTTAAACATAAATTTAATCATACATTTAATAAAATAACTTGATCAAAAGGGGATTGTTTTTTTTCTGTTTTGCATTTGCTTTTAGCTATAATTAAATGAGCTTTCTGTTCATTATTTGGTGAGTGAGTTGTTGATATTATGACATCTTTTGCATTCATTTCTAAATACATTTACGTCTGGCTTTGTATTTTGTCTATTTTCCATATTAGGGACAATCTGCAACCACCATAAAAGATTTGGACTCAGATTAAACCGGACAGAGTCGTATATAGACAGCAGCCAGCCTGGCTAAACCCAGTCCTTTAAATGTCATTTATTTTTGTCTTTTTGTCAAAGCAACTTCTCTCCTTTCTGTGACGAACTGTGGTTTATCCAGTAATTTCATAAATGTGCCGTACTTTACAAGAAATACTCATTACCCCAAAGGCATTTTCTATCTAGGTCTGTTTTGAGACATTGTTTACTTATTGAGCACATTTTTCATTTTCTTGTTTTACTTTTGTTACGGCTTTATTACCCTTTTTTTGCATACCTCCAAGTCTCGTACTGTAAAATGTTCTTCAACGTGCAATGTGAAGAGCCAAATACGGAGTGATGTTTTCACTCCAATAAATTCTGAAAATCTCCTTGAAAAGTTGTGTACTCAAACATCACATCCAATTTACGTCTCCGTAAATAAATTAAGTTGAACAGGAGGTGGTGATTGATGTTCCACTACAAATTTAGGCAGATATTTTTTTTTTTTGGTTGCATGAAAAAGTTGCCTTTTCTTTTCTTTCCTTTTTTTCCCCTTTTTTTTTATTTCTTCTTTTTTCTTTATACTCTCTTGTTCATTTCCTTTCCTTTTCTTTTCTTTTTTATTACTTCTCTTTTTTTTTTCTCTCTCTTGTTCTTTTCTTTCCTTTTATTTTTCTTTTTTATTCCTTCTCTTTTTCTTTTTTCTCTCTCGTTCTTTTGTTTTTTTTAAATTTCTTCTCTTTTTCTTTTTTCTCTCTTGTTCTTTTCCGTTCCTTTGCTATTCCTTCTCTTTTTCCTTTTTTTCCTTTGCTTTTCCTTTCTCTTTTCCTTTTCCTTTTTTCTTTTTTATTTATTTTCTTTTTTTTTCCTCTCTTGTTCCTTTCCGTTCCTTTCCTATTCCTTTTCTTTTTCCTTTGCTTTTCCTTTTCCTTTCCTTTCCCTTCCTTTCCTTTTCCTTTCCTTTTCCTTTCCTTTCTCCTTTCCTTTTCCTTTCCTTTCTCCTTTCCTTTTCCTTTCCTTTCTCCTTTCCTTTTCCTTTCCTTTCTTTTTTCCTTTGCTTTTCCTTTCCTTTCTCCTTTCCAGTCCTCTTTCCTTTCCTTTCTCCTTTCCTTTCCTTTCCTTTTCTTTTCCTTTCCTTTCCTTTCCTTTTCCTTTCCTTTTCCTTTTCTCTTTCCTTTTCCTTTTCCTTTCCCTTTCCTTTTCCTTTCCTTTTCCTTTCCTTTTCCTTTCCTTTTCCTTTCCTCTTTCCTTTCCTTTCCTTTTCCTTTCCTTTCCTTTTCTTTTCCTTTTCCTTTCCTTTTCTTTTCCTTTTCTTTTTTCTCTCTTGTTCCTTTCCTTTTCCTTTTCCTTTTCCTTTCCTTTCCTTTTCCTTTTCCTTTTCTTTTTTCTCTCTTGTTCCTTTCCTTTCTTTTCCTATTCCTTTTCTTTTTTCCTTTCCTTTCCTTTCCTTTCCTGTTTTGCCCTTGGAGCCTTGAAGAAGCAATTGTGTAAATTGTGTTGGCTCAGTCTCCCAGGAACACGCTGAGAGGCCGAGCCACCTGCCAGTCAGGCATATGGGCGGATCCCAAGATTATTGTTGGGATACCTGCCGAGCCTCGACTGGCTTGGTGGTGTCAGCCAACAGTGGCCCGCTGGTGGCTGAATCTGGGTTACAGGACGGCAGAACTAAGTGCACTCCTGTGACCCACAGGGACGTATGGCCAAAAGAGCTTTGACCGTACTTCTCCTTTACAGTATCTTCTTTCATCTATAGTGGACTTGAAAAGAAACTTAATTCCCCCCTTTTCCCCCTTCCCATACTCTTTTACCTGTTGTGCTGGGTTCACTTCAAAAGCATAATCACCTACCCAGCAGACCCACTTTGTCCTGCAAAGATCTGTCTTTCAGTCCCAAACTACCATCTTGGTCCACTTTAGCTGCCTCTTCCAGGTTCAGGAAACCCGCCTCTGATGAGGACTACAGTTCTGCTCCCCTGGCCGCTCTGTGAATGGGCTACCGTGGCTCCCTGGGGTGGGGCTGTTGAAGTCAAGGACTTTGAAGAGTAAAGTTCCATTTTACAATTTTGGAGCAACTCTTTTATTTAAGAACACTGTTGATTAGTTTCAAAGATAAAATGACAAACTCCTTTTGATGCGGTTATGTATAACAGAGGTCGGTTTTAGTTTTGGTCCATGGCAGTCATGGAACCTTTTTATTGGGAATATTAAGACAGTGTTGTAGAACTGACAGGGATGACTACGTTGTATCACCCCGTCTTTGTGATCTTGTTTCTGCTGAGGTTTTAAATCCACAAGGGGGGGCTTTCGATTCAGTCCTCCAGCTCAGAGAACGCAGAAAGGTAATTCAATCCTTGGCTAGTTGTGACTTGCCAGAGCCCAACGCAAGAAAACCTCAACTGGTTCAAATACAAAACAAATAACTTTCCCGGATCTCACAGTAATTGCTGTGCAAATATACTGACGTCTCGGATTCTTTGTCTGCTTACCTTTTCCATCTCCACCAAGCTCCTGTATGTTGTGGACACGTTAAACTATACATAAAACCGGTCTTGCTGCTAGGTAATGCAGTTCTGCTGCGTTCACTGATGAGAATGGTTGTGATGATGATAACTTAAGAATTGTCGCTCTTCTGTATACTTTGTTCTGTTGGGTGATTATAAAAATTTGAATTGATAAAATAATTGGAATGCTCAAATCAGTTGCAAAGGTAATTCTAAATCCGGGCATACATGGGTCGAATTCCGAAAGAATATTCTCTCGAAAAATTTTTCTAAGAATTTTTGTTCGAATTGCGCACCATTAGTGGGTCACAGAAACGGCCGATTTTGTTGCGACCATCGAGTTTGAGTGATGGTGGGAACGATTTTCGAATCAATGAAAGGAGGATCATGAAATATAAAAGAAAGGAGCATGAGCTGTGACCTGGAAAGAAAAGAAATTTTTTGGCCGCAAAAATTATTTTCTGTAGCAACATGAGGTAAAATTGAAGGCTTGGTTGGTTGAATTTCTAAATCAATGGTGGCACCGTCAGGTTACAAAATGCACAAAATTTCAGATTTTTGAAAGAAAATTTGTTTGGAATTCGACCCATGTATGGCCTGCATTAGCCAGACTTGTATCCACTCATTGGTAATTGGCACTAAGTTTGGAAAGGGATATAGGATTTATTATTATTATACAGTATTTATAAAGCGCCCAAAATTCGCTCAGCGCTGTACATTACAAAGGGGGACAGAACATGTGACAGAACAATACCAATACAATGCAAAACATGAGGGGATTGAGGGCCCTGCTCTTTCGAGCTTACAATCTAGGAGGGAGGGGATGGTGGCACAGGAGGAGATAGCTGTGGGGGATGGGGTGGTAGGAAGAGTGGAGTAGGTTGGCAAGTTAGCAGGGGGTGGGGTAGGCTTCCCTGAAGAGATGGGTTTTCAGGGTGCGCCTAAAGGAGAGGAGAGTAGGTGATAATCTGATGGGTTGGGGCAGGGAGTTCCAGAGGATGGGTGACACCCTGGAGAAGTCCTGGAGGCGGGCATGGGAGGAGGAGACCAGGGAACTAGAGAGAAGGAGGTCTTGTGAGGAGCGGAGTGTGCGTGTTGGGTGGTACTTGGATATTAGGTCAGTGATGTAGTTCGGGGCAGTATGGTGGACGGCTTTGTAAGTCAGTGTTAGGATTTTCAATTTGATCCGTTGCGCAATCGGAAGCCAGTGGAGGGATTGGCAGAGGGGGGTGGCGGAGATGGAGCGGTTGGAAAGGTGAATGAGTCTGGCAGCCGTATTCAGGATCGACTGAAGCGGGGATAGCCAGCGGTGAGGCAGGCCAGTGAAGAGGTAGTTGCAGTAGTCGAGTCGTGATATGATGGAGTGGATGAGCTGTTTAGTGGTTTCTGGGGTTAGGAACGTGCGGATTTTGGCGATGTTGCAGAGGTGGAGTCTGCACTAGTTTGTTAAAGATTGGACTTGGGGCTGGAAGGATAGGTTGGAGTCCAGAATGACACCAAGTACTCTGGCCTGCAGGGCGGGTTTGATGGTGGCGTTGTTGGATGTGATGGAGAAGTCAATGGGGGGTGGTGTCCGGGCTGGGGGGAAGACAAGAAACTCGGTTTTGGAGAGGTTCAGTTTAAGGAAGTGGAGCGACATCCAGTCTGATATGTCGCTCAGTAGGTGTGTGATTCGGGCGGAGACCGAGGGGGTGAGGTGGGGGGTTGAGAGATAGATTTGTGTGTCGTCGGCATAGAGGTGGTAGTTGAAGCCGTGAGAGTGTATGAGTTGGCCAAGGGAGGAGGTGTAGATGGAGAAGAGAAGGGGCCCGAGGACAGAGGATGAAGTGAAAGACTCATGAAGGATGGTTTGGGTTAATTATCCAGGACAGATGGGTACACAGGTGGATGTTGTATGGGTTTATAATCTAGATCGATGTGATGCAGTGAGTGAAGTCAATACAAAGCTTGCGAGCTGCTAGAGTAGGTTCTTTCACCAACTGCCATCCAACATCAAAATTGTGAATAATGAAAAATAGTAAAATTATGTAGCACAGTGCTAAATGGTTAGCACTTCTGCCTGGCAGTACTAGGGTTGTTGGTTCAAAACCCAGCCAAGGCACCACCTGCCTGGAGTTTGCATGTTCTCCCTGTGCCTGCGTGGGTTTCCTCCGGGTACTCCAGTTTCCTTCCACACTCCAAAGACATGCTGGTAGGTTAATTGGATCCTGTCTAAATTGGCCCTAGTATGTGTATGTATGAATGTAAAGGTGGGAAAACACGATTAGAAAATCGACCGATCGGTCATCCGACGACCGAGAAGCGTTTGTTCGTTGGTTTAAATCGTGACCCACATTAATCAATCTAAAAAAATAGTTTGTCGGGCAATATGTAGTGTTTACGTCTTCCGTGGAAGTGATGCAGTGTGCATGTGACCTTGTAGCCACGCCCTTCCGGCCAGAACGATCGATATACACAACAATTACCAGCAATGAGTATAATATCGCTTATTACATGACCTATATACATAAATAGTGATACATAAAATATAATCTGCAGAATTCTGGTTCCATGATCTCATTAGGCCGATCTACTTTTAACATTTGGATTTTTCGTTCGTGTTTAGGAAGATTCCTCAGACATAAACATCCGGGTCATCTTCTGTTCATGCGTGATCGCGCTTGATAGATTTTTTTCGTACGACCGTCATACCACCGCATAGAAAATCTGTCAATAAAGATTTCAGTGTCTGAGGATACTAGCTGTACATATCTGGTGCAGTCTATCACCCTTTTGATGTGAGTGTGTTTATACTCAGTTTTTATAAAGGATAAAGCACTATTTTCAGTGTTTCTGTTTACATGGCATGGAGCAGTACCCAGAAATTA
The DNA here is from genome assembly GCF_062004578.1 of Staurois parvus. NCBI lineage: Eukaryota > Metazoa > Chordata > Amphibia > Anura > Ranidae > Staurois > Staurois parvus. The sequence goes on from NW_028318227.1 coordinate 678,900, forward strand.
TCGTGGCCCATCTAATGGACAAAAGCCCATTTTGAACGAACTGCATTGAAATATATTGAATATGGACAAAATTGTAGCATTTCAAATATATGGCAATATCGGAGTGAAGGAACCCTGCCCTCCAGTATCACAGAGAAGGAACCCTGCCCTCCAGTATCGGAGAGAAGGAGCCCTGCTCTCCAGTATCGGAGAGAAGGAACCCTGCTCTCCAGTATCGGAGAGAAGAAACCCTGCCCTCTTGTTTCGGAGAGAAGAAGCCCTGCTCTCCAGTATCGAAGAGAAGGAACCCTGCTCTCCAGTATCGGAGAGAAGAAGCCCTGCTTCCAGTATCGGAGAGAAGGAACCCTGCTCTCCAGTATCGGAGAGAAGGAACCCTGCCCTCTTGTATCGGAGAGAAGAAGCCCTGCTCTCCAGTATCGAAGAGAAGGAACCCTGCCCTCCAGTATCAGAGAGAAGGAACCCTGCTCTCGAGTATCAGAGAGAAGGAACCCTGCCCTCCAGTATCAGAGAGAAGGAACCCTGCCCTCCAGTATCGGAGAGAAGGAACCCTGCCCTCCAGTATCGAAGAGAAGGAACCCTGCTCTCCAGTATAGGAGAGAAGGAACCCTGCCCTCTTGTATCGGAGAGAAGGAACCCTGCTCTCGAGTATCAGAGAGAAGGAGCCCTGCCCTCCAGTATCGGAGAGAAGGAACCCTGCCCTCCAGTATCGAAGAGAAGGAACCCTGCCCTCCAGTATCGAAGAGAAGGAACCCTGCTCTCCAGTATCGGAGAGAAGGAACCCTGCCCTCTTGTATCGGAGAGAAGGAACCCTGCCCTCCAGTATTGAAGAGAAGGAGCCCTGTTCTCCAGTATCGGAGAGAAGAAGCCCTGATCTCCAGTATCTGAGAGAAGGAACCCTGCTCTTCAGTATCTCACCAGCGGTCTATCTGAAAATCAAAGTCTATCCACGGGTTTTTGTTGCTTCCTAGATCCCCAAGTAAATTGGACAGTAAAGGAAAAATGTCACTATTGAATACAGCTTAGTTCCAGGATGCATCATGATCACAAAAAGGATATCGGGGAATTGGAGAAAGTGCAGAGCAGGGCAACCAAACTGATAAGAGGCATGGAGGAGCTCAGCTATGAGGAAAGATTAGAAGAACTGAATGTATTCTCTTTTGAAATGAGGAGATTAAAGGAGGAATATAATTGCCATGTATAAAAAAGGGGTCCATATAGTGAACTTGGTTTATATCGAGTTATTCACTGTAAGGTCATCATAGAGGACAAGGGGCCACTCCTTACGTCTGTAGGAACTTAGATTTATCCTCCATATGCAAAAAGGTTTCTCCACAGTAAGAGCCGTGAAAATGTGGAACAGACTCCCTCAAGAGCTCGTTCTGGTCAGCTCAGTTAATTGTTTTTAAAAAAGTCCTGGATTCTTTCCTAAATACATCAAATACAACTGGATATTAAGATTTATAGGTCAAGTTGATCCAGGGAATATCCGATTGCCTCTCGGGGGATCAGGAAGGAATTTTTTTACCAGCAGGAGCAAATTAGATCATGCTTAATTAGGGGTTTTTCGCCTTCCTCTAGATCAACTGTGGGTGTAGGATTGTGTGGAGCCCTGCCATCCAGTATCGGAGAGAAGGAGCCCTGCCCTCCAGTATCGGAGAGAAAGAGCCCTGTCCTCCAGTATCGGAGAGAAGGAGCCCTGCCCTCCAGTATCGGAGAGAAGGAGCCCTGCCCTCCAGTATTGGAGAGGAGCCCTGCTCTCCAGTATCGGAGATAATGAACCCTGCCCTCCAGTATCGGAGAGAAGGAACCCTGCCCTCCAGTATCGGAGTTAATTAACCCTGCCCTCTAGTATTGGAGAGAAGGAACCCTGCCCTCTAGTATCGGAGAGAAGGAACCCTGCCCTCCAGTATCGGAGAGAAGGAACCCTGCCCTCCAGTATCGGAGTTAATGAACCCTGCCCTCTAGTATCGGAGAGAAGGAACTTTGCCCTCTAGTATCGGAGAGAAGGAACCCTGCCCTCCAGTATCGGAGAGAAGGAACCCTGCCCTCTTGTATCGGAGAGAAGGAACCCTGCCCTCCAGTATCGGAGAAAAGGAGCCCTGCCCTCCAGTATCGTAGAGAAGGAACCCTGCCCTCCAGTATCGGAGATAATGAACCCTGCCCTCCAGTATCGAAGAGAAGGAACCCTGCCCTCCAGTATCGGAGAGAAAGAACCCTGCCCTCCAGTATCGGAGAGAAGAAGCCCTGCTCTCCAGTATCGAAGAGAAGGAACCCTGCCCTCCAGTATCAGAGAGAAGGAACCCTGCTCTCCAGTATCGGAGAGAAGGAACCCTGCCCTCCAGTATCGGAGAGAAGGAACCCTGCCCTCCAGTATCGAAGAGAAGGAACCCTGCTCTCCAGTATCGGAGAGAAGGAACCCTGCTCTCCAGTATCGAAGAGAAGGAACCCTGCCCTCCAGTATCGGAGAGAAAGAACTCTGCCCTCCAGTATCGGAGAGAAGAAGCCCTGATCTCCAGTATCGAAGAGAAGGAACCCTGCCCTCCAGTATCGGAGAGAAGGAACCCTGCCCTCCAGTATCGGAGAGAAGGAACCCTGCCCTCCAGTATCGGAGAGAAGGAACCCTGCTCTCCGATATCGGAGAGAAGGAACCCTGCCCTCCAGTATCGAAGAGAAGGAACCCTGCCCTCCAGTATCGAAGAGAAGGAAGCCTGCACACCAGTATCGGAGAGAAGGAAACCTGACCTCCAGTATCGGAGAGAAGAAGCCCTGCTCTCCAGTATCGGGGAGAAGGAACCCTGCTCTCCAGTATCAGAGAGAAGGAACCCTGCTCTCCAGTATCAGAGAGAAGGAACCCTGCCCTCCAGTATCGGAGAGAAGGAACCCTGGCCTCCAGTATCGGAGAGAAGAAGCCCTGTTCTCCAGTATCGGAGAGAAGAAGCCCTGCTCTCCAGTATCTGAGAGAAGGAACCCTGCTCTTCAGTATCTCACCAGCGGTCTATCTGAAAATCAAAGTCTATCCACGGGTTTTTGTTGCTTCCTAGATCCCCAAGTAAATTGGACAGTAAAGGAAAAATGTCACTATTGAATACAGCTTAGTTCCAGGATGCATCATGATCACAAAAAGGATATCGGGGAACTGGAGAAAGTGCAGAGCAGGGCAACCAAACTGATAAGAGGCATGGAGGAGCTCAGTTATGAGGAAAGATTAGAGGAACTGAATGTATTCTCTTTTGAAATGAGGAGATTAAAGGAGGAATATAATTGCCATGTATAAAAAAGGGGTCCATATAGTAAACTCGGTTTATATCGAGTTATTCACTGTAAAATCATCATAGAGGACAAGGGGCCACTCCTTACGTCTGTAGGAACTTAGATTTATCCTCCATATGCAAAAAGGTTTCTCCACAGTAAGAGCTGTGAAAATGTGGAATAGACTCCCTCAAGAGCTCGTTCTGGTCAGCTCAGTTAATTGTTTTAAAAAAAGTCCTGGATTCTTTTTTAAATACATCAAATACAACTGGATATTAAGATTTATAGGTCAAGTTGATCCAGGGAATATCCGATTGCCTCTCGGGGGATCAGGAAGGAATTTTTTTCCCCTGCTGGAGCAAATTAAATCATGCTTAATTGGGGGTTTTTCGCCTTCCTCTGGATCAACTGTGGGTGTAGGATTGTGTGTATATACGATTGTATATCATTTTTTTTTCTCCCGCTCTGGATGGACTTGCTTGCTTCTTTTTTTATATATGATGTTGTATCATCATTGTCATATTACTTGACACAATGTATTCTTTTAATTTCAGGGAAGAATGGATTTCCTACCATGAGCTTTACAGAAAATCAGTGATCTGCATATTCAAGGTTAGTGGTTGGCATCTTTGACAAGATGTTTTGCCTATCCTACCGACTTAAAGGTTGCTCTTGCCTTTCCGAGGCTCCTTAGCTACCCTGATCCCCAGCTTTTCGGGGTCCTGAAAATCCAGTGTGTATTATGAAATTTTAAATTCAGTATTTGTGAAATGTTCAAATGAAAATCTAATGGTCTGGGGTCAATTCTATTTTTTTTTTTTGTTTTGTTTGAAGCATACATGTTTATAAATGGAATTTTTTTCACATTGTAAAGTATATAAAATTTGTGAACATATATAGGGTGCACCTGACTCATTCTCCTCCTGCGTGTATAAATGTCAACTCACCCTAGGTTCACACCTAAGCGTTTCCGCATCGTTTTACAGAAACAGTCCATTTAACATGATTTCCTATGGGACACATTCACATCTCAGCGTTTTCACCCGCTGCGTTTTTTTTTTGTGGAAAGGATCAGGGGCTTTTTTTAAACGCAAAAAGTTGCCTTTTTGGTTCTATAGACTTCAGTGGAAATGTTGCAGAAAAGTATGTATTGTGTTTTTGCGGTGTTTCTAATGTGTTTCTGATGTGTTTTGCATTTTAAATCTGCCTAGCAACAAGAAAAATAAGGAAAAAAACGCAAAATGCATCAAAAACGCAATGCACAAATGGCTCAAACGCAGCCTGCATAGGTGTGAACCTAGCCAAAGGCTGGCCATACGTTATACAAATGTCTTGAGAATTTTGCTTTAGATTTTCCAAAAACCAATTAATATGAGGTCAAACCTAAATAACACTTTCAGTTGTATCCAATTAGGCAGGCTCTTGCACTACATAGTTCAAGGTAAATCTAAAGGAAATTGGGCAGAAAATTGTATAGTGTATGGCCAGCCTTAGACAGGATCCATTTAACCTACCAGCATGTCTTTGGAGTGTCGGAGGAAACCCACACAGGCACAGGGAGAACATACAAACTCCAGGCAGGTGGTGCCTTGGTTGGGATTTGAACCAATGACCCCAGTACTGCCAGGCGAAAGTGCTAACCACTTAGCCACTGTGCGAAAATACAATATACTTTTCTATCCATTTACTAATGTTAAGGATTTAAAATAGTCCGTGTAGATTGAGAGTTTGAAGTTCCACTTTAAGTGTTTGGGTTGAGACACAGTTTAATTACATTTTCCAGGAATGCATTTCATTAGTAATAGCTGGCTGAATACCAGCCAGCCCGGGTGTCTCACCGACCATAATTCCTCATGCGCACCACGAGGAAGTTGATCCAGGGAATATCCGATTTCCTCTCGGGGGATCAGGAAGGAATTTTTTCCCCTGCAGGAGCAGATTGGTTCGTGCTTTGCTGGGTTTTTTTTGCCTTCCTCTGGATCAACTGTGGGTGTAGGATTATAACTTTTTTTTTTTCCAATGGTTGAACTGGATGGACTTTTGTCTTTTTTCAGCCAGAATAACTATGTAACATGGGACGTTTTGATAATGCTGGTAACGTTAGCTGTGTAAAGTAACATTAACCACTTGCCGTCTGCCTGCTGTTTATAAACGGCCGGACGGTGGCACTGCAGGGGCGGGTTGCCATTCATAAACGGCACCCGCCATTTCTAGCTGTGCGCGCTCCCTGGGAGAGCGCGGCACTGCGATACGGTGCCTGCTGTGTCCTCCGGACACAGTGAAACACCGATCGTCGGACGGGACCTCTATACGAGGTCACGATCATGTGATCACTGATATGCCAATCAGTGATCTCATGCAAAGTAGTAAGCAAGATGTCACTTGTGACATAATTGCTTACTACATGTGAAATCTGTGAATGATCACAAAGTTGACATGGTACAAGGCGATTCACAACAGCCTTGTACCATGTGACAAGCTGTGACCAATCACAGCTCACTCAGTATTTCTTAATGGCTGCAAGAATGCAGCCAGAGAGAAGGAGAAATGATCGCTTTAACATTCTATATGGGTGTAAAAGCAATCACTGTAAAAAAAAAAATCTTCATCACCCCACACAAGTAGTACAGTGTCACCATGGTGACACTGTACTGCTAGGGTGACAGTATGTAAAAAAAAAACATAAATAATAATATAAAAAAATAAAATAAAAATGTAAACAAAATGTTTAAAAATTATAATTTTTGGTTATAAAGTAATTTGGCTTATTTTTTTTTTTTTACTAAAAATATAACGGAATACATTTCGGCCAAGATTTATGATGAAAGACTATTTATTGGCCAAATTTTATAAGAAAAACACTTTTTTTCAAAATTTTTGGACTTTTTCATTTACATAGCAAAAAAAATAAAAATCCCAGCGTTGAATAAATACCACCAAAATAAAGCTTTATCTGTCTCAAAAAAATGGTAAAAAATTCATATGGGTACAGTGTTGCATGACCGCGCAATTGTCATTCAAAGTGTGATAGCGCTAAAAGCTGAAAATTGCCCTGGACAGGAAGGGGGTAAAAGTGTCCGGACAGGAAGTGGCTAAAAACGTGCGTTTTTCATCGTTTTTTAGAATTTTTGCATTAGCGTTTTCCCGCGTTTGCGTTTTCCTGCTTTTTTATATTTACTAAAAAAACAGTTTTTCTTTTTTGGACAAAAAACATCAAAAACCGCTGGTTTGCCGCGTTTTACCGCGTTTTTCAGCGTTAGAGCATTTCTTTATTTGTACCAAAAAAAAAGGGTTTTTTTGGGTCAAAAAACATAAAAAACACCAGTTTGTGCAGTTTTACTGCGTTTTTCAGCGTTAGAGCATTTTTTTATTTGTACCAAAAAAGGGTTTTTTTTTGTCAAAAAACATAAAAAAAACACCAGTTTGTGCCGTTTTACTGCGTTTTTCAGCGTTAGATCGTTTTTACAGCTAGAAAACTCCTCTAGAAACACACTAGTTTTTGGGGTTTTTTTTCAGCCAAAAAACATTGATTACAGTCTGTGTGCATGGACACATAGGATAACATGCTGGGGGGTTTACTAGCTGTAGAAAAAATGTCAAAAGCTAAAAACAGCCGCTGTAAAAACGTCCCGTGTGCATGAGGACTAATTAGTAATACCTGGCTGAATACCAGCCAGGGTGTCTCACGAACCATAAGAAAGACACTTGTCTTGCCTTCTGTATCTTGGATGCACCATTTTCTTCTTCATCTCTTGTCTATGTAACTATAGGTAGCTGTCAGAAGGAGCTCATGAAGTGTAATTTGCCCTGCAGTCCTTCCTTAGCCAGGTTCTCATAAATCTCCAACGTTCAGACAAGTTTATCTTGCTGAGAAATAAGTGTGTACACAACAGATAACCCGATTCTTTCTGGCTTTCTAAAATTAGCAGGTTAAAAATGTGTAAACTCGATATACAGGTTTTGCCAGTAAAATGTGTGGTCTAGGAATCTTCTGAAGTACGCGGTGAGTTATGTTTTTCAACAAGTAAAACAGGTTTCTCAAAGTGGTTCGGCCTTAAAACATCCAGGCCTGGTCTAAGATCATGCCCTCGGCCTACATCGTAAGGCATCAGTTGCTGACTTCAAGGTGCCCGTGGGGTCTCTCATACTTTGGTCAAGTTTTATCTCATCCAGAGTTGAAGTTTAACCTCATCAATTGGGTGTTTCTAGGATGTGACATTTCCTTGAGGGCAAGGCAACATTGTTTTTTTTTTTTTGTGCTGCTTCTGTTCTTGACAGTCAATGGCTGTTGGGTAACTTCCAGGCTGCATGGGGTTCAGTGTCTTCCAGCCCCTTGTTCTGCAGCCTGGCTATCAGGGATACATGTCGAAGCTGGCTTCTTAAGTGGGTACTGCACACAGCTGCCTGCCTGCTAATATAGCCCTACCTCCACTTCCTTTGAATGACAGGTAGAGCAGCCTGCTGACTGCTCCTCCCACTGGCAACCACAAGTGACCGATTCTAGAAGACCTCATGATGACATCCCATGGTCTAACCCAGCCCTTTTCAATCTTCTAAACACAGTGGATCCCTTAAAGATAACTTACCAGTCTCAGGGAACCCCTGCTAAAAATTACTATATCTGCAAACCATGTTTCATTAGTGTGATGATCAGTGGGAAGAATACTCCTCACACCTGTGATCATTGGGAGGAATTCCCCCCTTACAGAGAGCTAAAAAGATCAGTGGTGTCAGTGGGAACTTATCTGAGAGGCAGAAATTGCACATTGCTTAAGGAACTCCTAGCAACCTCCAAAGGAACCCTCCCACTGGCAACCACAAGTGACCGATCCTAGAAGACATCATGATGACATCCCATGGTCTAACCCAGCCCTTTTCAGCCTTTTAAACACAGAGGATCCCTTAAAGATAACTTTCCGGTCTCGGTAAAAATTACTATATCTGCAACCCATGTTACATTAGTGTGATGGTCAGTGGGAAGAATGCTCCTTACACTTGTGGTCTTTGGGAAGAATTTCCTCCTTACAGATAGCTAAAAAAAAATGAGTGGTGTCAGTGGGAACTTATCTGAGAGGCAGAAATTGGTCATTGCTTAAGCAACTCCTAGCAACCTCCAGAGGAACCCTCCCACTGGCAACCACAAGTGACCGATCCTAGAAGACCTCATGATGACATCCCATGGTCTAACCCAGCCCTTTTGAATCTTCTAAACACAGTGGATCCCTTAAAGATAACTTACCGGTCTCAGGGAACCCCTGCTAAAAATTACTATATCTGCAAACCATGTTTCATTATGTGATGGTCAGTGGGAAGAATGCTCCTCACACCTGTGATCATTGGGAAGAATTCCCCCCTTACAGAGAGCTAAAAAGATCAGTGGTGTCAGTGGGAACTTATCTGAGAGGCAGAAATTGCTCTTTGCTTAAGGAACTCCTAGCGACCTCCAAAGGAACCCTCCCACTGGCAACCACAAGTGACCGATCCTAGAAGACCTCATGATGACATCCCATGGTCTAACCCAGCCCTTTTCAGCCTTTTAAACACAGAGGATCCCTTAAAGATACCTTTCCGGTCTCGAGGAACCCCTGCTACAAATTACTATATCTGCAACCCATGGTACATTAATGTGATGGTCAGTGGGACAAATGCTCCTTATGCTTGTGGTCTTTGGGAAGAATTCCCCCCTTACAGATAGCTAAAAAAAATCAGTGGTGTCAGTGGGAACTTATCTGAGAGGCAGAAATTGCTCATTGCTTAAGGAACTCCTAGAAACCTTCAGAGGAACCCTAGGCTTCCATGGAACCCTGGTCTAACATATGAAATATCTTTGAAATGATGCAAAGCATTTTCAAAACTGAGGGATCCTAGAAGACCCCATGATGACATCACATGGACAAAAAAAAGTGAAATACCTTCAAAATGGAACAAAGTATATTCAAAATTCTTTTCACTTTGCTTTTTAAGGCTTTTCAAAGTGAAGTTTGGTGAAATTGGCATAGTTTGCCTATAGGTCAGGCATCATCGTAAGCACACCAGTGATACATTACTGGAGGTTTTCTATTTATTTATTATTTTTTTATTGGTTGAACTCATATTTGCTAGGAAGCAGGCAGCTGCTGCTGCTGAGTGTACTTCTGTTGCAAGGAAGCAGGCAGCTTCTGCTGCTGAGTGTACTTCTGTTGCTAGGAAGCAGGCAGCTTCTGCTGCTGAGTGTACTTCTGTTGCTAGGAAGCAGGCAGCTTCTGCCGCCAAGAGGCCTTCTATTGCTAAGAAGCAAGCAGCTTTTGCCACCAACGTCTTTTTATTGCTAGGAAGCAGACAGCTTCTGCTGCTGAGTGTACTTCTGTTGCTAGGAAGCAAGCAGCTTCTGCCGCCAAGTGGCCTTCTATTGTTAGGAAGCAGGCAGCTTCTGCTGCCAAGTGGCCTTCTATTGTTAGGAAGCAGGCAGCTTTTGCCACCAACGTCTTTTTATTGCTAAGAAGTAAGCAGCTTCTGCAACCAAATGCCCTTCTGTTGCTAGGAAGCAGTAAGCTTCTGCTGCCTAGTGTCCTTTTAATGCTAGGAAGTATGCAGTTTCTGCAGCCGAGTGTCCTTCTATTGCTAGGAAGCAGGCAGCTTCTGCTGCCAAGTTTATTTCTGTTGCTTGGACGCAGGCAGCTTCTGCCACCAAGTGGCCTTCTATTGCTAGGAAGCAGGCAGTTTTTGCCACCAACATCTTTCTAATGTTAAGAAGAAGGCAGCTTCTGCCACCAGGTGTCCTTCTGTTGCTATGAAGCAGGAAGCTTCTGCCGCCATGCATCCTTCTATTGCTAGGAAGTAGGCAACTTCTGCTGCCAAGCATCTTTCTGTTGCTAGGAAGCTTTTGCCACTGAGTGGCTTTCTATTGCTAGGAAGCAGGTAGCTTTTGCCATCAAACGTCTTTCTGTTGCTAAGAAGTAGGCAGCTTCTGCCATTAAGTGCCCTTCTATTGCTAGGAAGCAGACAGCTTGTTCTACCAGCCATCCTTTTATCGCTAGAGTGCAGGCAGCTTGTGCTACCAAGTGTCCTTCTATTGCTAGAGTGCAGGCAGCGTCTGCTACCAGGCATCCTTCTATTTCCGGGAAGCAAGCAGCTTCTGCTGCCAAGCATCCTTCTATTTCCAGGAAGCAAGCAGCTTCTGCTGCCAAGCGACCTTCTATTTCCGGGAAGCAAGCAGCTTCTGCAACCAAGCATCCTTCTATTTCTGGGAAGCAAGCAGCTTCTGCAACCAATCGTCCTTCTATTTCCGGGAAGCAAGCAGCTTCTGCTGCCAAGTGTTCTTTATTTCCGGGAAGCAAGCAGCTTCTGCTGCCAAGCGTCCTTCTATTTCCAGGAAGCAAGCAGCTTCTGCTACCAAGCGTCCTATTTCCGGGAAGCAAGCAGCTTCTGCTGCCAAGCGTCCTTCTATTTCTGGGAAGCAAGCAGCTTCTGCTACCAAGCGTCCTTCTATTTCTGGGAAGCAAGCAGCTTCTGCAACCAAGCGTCCTTCTATTTCCGGGAAGCAAGCAGCTTCTGCTACCAAGCATCCTTCTATTTCCGGGAAGCAATCAGCTTCTGCAACCAAGCGTCCTTCTATTTCCGGGAAGCAAGCAGCTTCTGCTGCCAAGCGTCCTTCTATTTGGGGGGAAGCAAGCAGCTTCTGCACCCAAGCGTCCTGCTATTTCCGGGAAGCAAGCAGCTTCTGCTGCCAAGCGTCCTTCTATTTCCGGGAAGCAAGCAACTTCTGCTGCCAAGCGTCCTTCTATTTCCGGGAAGCAAGCAGCTTCTGCAACCAAGCGTCCTTCTATTTCCAGGAAACAAGCAGCTTCTGCAACTAAGCACCTTCTATTTCCAGGAAGCAAGCAGCTTCTGCTACCAAGCGTCCTTCTATTTCCGGGAAGCAAGCAGCTTCTGCTGCCAAGCGTCCTTCTATTTCCGGGAAGCAAGCAGCTTCTGCAACCAAGCGTCCTTCTATTTCCGGGAAGCAAGCAGCTTCTGCTACCAAGCGTCCTATTTCCGGGAAGCAAGCAGCTTCTGCTACCAAGCGTCCTTCTATTTCTGGGAAGCAAGCAGCTTCTGCTGCCAAGCGTCCTTCTATTTCCGGGAAGCAAGCAGCTTCTGCAACCAAGCGTCCTTCTATTTCCGGGAAGCAAGCAGCTTCTGCTGCCAAGCGTCCTTCTATTTCCGGGAAGCAAGCAGCTTCTGCAACCAAGCGTCCTTCTATTTCCGGGAAGCAAGCAGCTTCTGCTGCCAAGCGTCCTTCTATTTCTGGGAAGCAAGCAGCTTCTGCTGCCAAACGTCCTTCTATTTCTGGGAAGTAAGCAGCTTCTGCTGCCAAGCGTCCTTCTATTTCCGGGAAGCAAGCAGCTTCTGCTGCCAAGCGTCCTTCTATTTCCGGGAAGCAAGCAGCTTCTGCTGCCAAGCGTCTTTCTATTTCCGGGAAGCAAGCAGCTTCTGCTACCAAGCGTCCTTCTATTGCTAGAGTGCAGGCAGCTTCTGCTGCCAAGCGTCCTTCTATTTCCGGGAAGCAAGCAGCTTCTGCTGCCAAGCGTCCTATTTCCGGGAAGCAAGCAGCTTCTGCAACTAAGCGTCCTTCTATTTCCGGGAAGCAAGCAGCTTCTGCTGCCAAGCGTCCTTCTATTTCCGGGAAGCAAGCAGCTTCTGCTGCCAAGCGTCCTTCTATTTCCGGGAAGCAAGCAGCTTCTGCTACCAAGCGTCCTTCTATTTCCGGGAAGCAAGCAGCTTCTGCAACCAAGCGTCCTTCTATTTCCGGGAAGCAAGCAGCTTCTGCAACCAAGCGTCCTTCTATTTCCGGGAAGCAAGCAGCTTCTGCTACCAAGCGTCCTTCTATTTCCGGGAAGTAAGCAGCTTCTGCTGCCAAGCGTCCTTCTATTTCCGGGAAGCAAGCAGCTTCTGCAACCAAGCATCCTTCTATTTCCGGGAAGCAAGCAGCTTCTGCTGCCAAGCGTCCTTTCGTTATTAGGATGCAGGCGGATCTAACGGTTATCAAAATTTTTTAGCTTTATGCAGCATAAAATACAGTCCATACATACGACCCCAGCTGCAGATTTCTCTTCATCGATTGGAAGGCAGCACACTGATCTGTAACGCAGCTGCGTGCTTGCGCCCGTAGTAAAAAAAAAGGGGTGTTCAGATCCATAAAAACGTTGAGACTTCTGTGCAGATACTTGGAGAGTTAAAAACATTCTCTATTAGTAATACTTCCAGACAACACTGCTTATGAAACTAGTTTCCATTCCCATTAGTTTTTTCTTTATGTAATTTTTTATTGCAGGTTATTTGCCTGAGCCTGTAGAGAACGTATATTTATGATTCCAAAGAATCTTTATTTCCCCTGCAGTGTACAGATACTAGACAAACAAATAAACAGACAGCATCGCCGGAGAGCCTAGAGGCACACAACACTTCTGATTTGACTGCAAGCAAAATAGTAAAGCGTTTGCTCGGCAAAACCAATTTGCTTTGGAAAAATAAAGGGAAGAAATGTACCATTATGTCGCGTGTGCATTACATTTAAGGGTGCGTTCACTTTGCGATCAATGGATGTCACGGCAGAGGGCATTGATCTCCGTGGAGATCATACGTGTCCACACTCTGGTCAGATTGCTTGTGCTTGACGTGTAGGTTTGTGGCACTGACTGTACAGTACGTGTACCATGAATTTTACTAAGATGGTAAGCATGGTGAAGACCACCATCACACTGAACACCCGATTATCTTATAAGGAAGAACAAAACAAGGGCGCACGCTCATCGTGTATTAACGTGGTAGACCACGTTTTTTTTTAAAGACAAATGAATATACTCACAAACTAACGATGTGTAAAAGCAGTGTGAAAAGGTCCACAAAAACAGTCACAAATGCTGAGTCTGTGATGCGGATGAACTGACGCGTTTCGGTGGCAGAACCCCCTTCCTCGGAGCTAAGCAAGAACTTGCTGGCCACAATCTTATATACCAAAAAAAAAAAATTAATAATGAGGGCAATTGAGACTCTCCCACACACTCCCAACAGCCCAATGGCCAAGGAAGACTTGCTGGCCACAATCTTATATACCAAAAAAAAAAAATTAATAATGAGGGCAATTGAGACTCTCCCACACACTCCCAACAGCCCAATGGCCAAGGAAGAGAGACATACAAAAAAAAAAAAAAAACACCCATCCATATAATTAAGGCACATGTTGTGCCAGAAAGCAACTAGTAAAATGCATACAGTAACATAAATAAATGATTATCTCAATGCAGTCTTCGCAGAAATATCGTTCACAGGTCACTAGGTGAAATGTAATCAACCTTACTTCAGATGTGGTCTTTTGGATCCCACCTAGGTGATTTGTCGTCTGGTAAAGTTATCTTATTTAGATTAGAAGACATCATAGAGGACATGATACCATTCAGGAAAATATATTTCGCCAGTCACTGGTTGGATAGTCCTCAACGTATCTATATTGTGAAAGGAATTGTCCATTAGGATCCCATCTAGGCTATTTGTTACCTGGCAAAGTTAACTAGTTTAGATGTGTTTTCGAAGAAGACCATAATAGAGGACATGTTACCATTTAAGAAAATATATTTCACCAGTCACTGGTTGGAAAGTCATCAACTTTACCTCAATTGTAAAAGGAAGAGACCTTTTGGATCCCATCTCGGTTATTTGTCAGGCGGCAAAGTTAACTAGTTTCAATGTTTTTTTGAAAAAGGCTATCATAGAGGGCATGATACCATTCAGGAAAATATATATTCACCAGTCACTGGTCGGAAAGTCATCAGCTTTACTTCAGTTGTAAAAGGAAGCGGCCTTTTGGATGCCATCTAGGTAATTTGTCTTCTGGCAAAGTTAACTAGTTTAGATGTTTTTTCGAAGAAGACTATCATAGAGAACATGATCCCATTCAGGAAAATATATTTCACCAGTCACTGGTTGGAAAGTCATCAACTTTACCTCAATTGTAAAAGGAAGAGACCTTTTGGATCCCATCTAGGTTATTTGTCAGGCGGCAAAGTTAACTAGTTTCAATGTTTTTTTGAAAAAGGCTATCATAGAGGGCATGATACCATTCAGGAAAATATATATTCACCAGTCACTGGTTGGAAAGTCATCAACCTTATTTCAGTTGTAAAAGGAAGCGGCCTTTTGGATGCCATCTAGGTAATTTGTCTTCTCGCAAAGTTAACTAGTTTAGATGTTTTTTCGAAGAAGACATCATAGAGGACATGATCCCATTCAGGCAAGTATTTTTCACCAGGCACTGGTTGGAAAGTCATCAACCTTACCTCAATTGTAAAAAGAAGCGGCCTTTTGGATCCCATCTAGGTAATTGTCTTCTGGCAAAGTTAACTAGTTTAGATGTTTTTTCAAAAAAGGCTATCATGGAGGGCATGATACCATTCAGGCAAATGTTTTTCACCAGTCCCTGGTTGGAAAGTCATCAACCTTACTTCAATTGTAAAAGGAAGCGGCCTTTTGGATCTCATCTAGGTAATTTGTCTTCTGGCACAGTTAACTAATTTAGATGTTTTTTCTAAGAAGACTATCATAGGGAACATGATCCCATTCAGGCAAATATATTTCACCAGTCACTGGTCAGAAATTCATAAACTTATCTATATTGTAAAAGGAATTGTCCCTTAGGATCCCATCTAGGCTATTTGTCACCTGGCAAAGTTACCTAGTTTAGATGTTTTTTTGAAGAAGACATCATAGAGGACATGATACCATTCAGGAAAATATATATTCACCAGTCACTGGTTGGAAAGTCACCAACTTATCTATATTGTAAAAGGAATCGTCCCTTAGGATCCCATCTAGGCTATTTTTTACCTGGCAAAGTTAACTAACTTAGATGTTTTTTTCAAAGAAGACCATCATAGAAGACATGATCCCATGCAGGCAAATATTTTTCACCTGTCACTGGTTGGAAAGTCATCAACTTTATCTCAATTGTTAAAGGAAGTGGCCCTTTGGATCCCATCTAGGTTATTTGTCACTGGGTAAAGTTAACTAGCTTAGATGTTTTTATGAAGAAGACCATCATAAAGGACATGATCCCATTCAGAAAAATATAGTTCACCAGTCACTGGTCGGAAATTCATCAACTTTATTAGCTACTAGTTAACTAGCTGAGAAAGTTGATGTTTATTTGAAGAAGACCATCATAGAGGATGTGACTCTATTCAGACAAATATATTTCCTTGGTCACTGGTTGGAAAGTCGTAAACCTCATCTTTGGTGTGAAAGGAATTGGCCCATTGGATCCCATTTAGGCTATTGTCACCTGACAAAAGTTGACTAGCTGGGAAAGTCGAAGTTTATTCAAAGAAGACTATAACAGAGGACATGACACTACTCAGGCAAATATATTTCACAGTCACTGGTTGGAAAGTCTTCAACCTTACCTCAATTGATCAAGGAAGTGGCCCTTTGGATCCCATCTAGGTTATTTGTCACCGGGTAAAGTTAACTAGCTTAGATTTTTTTGAAGAAGACCATCATAGAGGACATGGTCCCATTCAGGCAAATATATTTCACCAGTCACTGGTCGGAAATTCATCAACTTTATTAGCTACTAGTAACTTGGATCTCATTCAGGCTATTGTCACCTGACAAAGTTGACTAGCTGGGAAAGTCAAAGTTTATTTGAAGAAGACCATCACAGAGGACATGACACTACTCAGGCAAATATATTTCACCAGTCACTGGTTGGAAAATCATAAACCTCATCTTAGATGTAAAAGGAAACTGCCCATTGGATCCCATTCAGGCTGTTGTCATCTGACAAAGTTGACTAGCTGGGAAAGTCAAAGTTTATTTGAAGAAGACCATCATAGAGGACGTGACAATACTCAGGCAAATATATTTCACCAGTCACTGGTTGGAAAATCATAAACCTCATCTTTGGTGTAAAAGGAAGTGGCCCATTGGATCCCATTTAGGATATTTGTCTCTTGGCAAAATTGACTAGCTGGGAAAGTCGAAGTTTATTCGAAGAAGACCATCACAGAGGACATCACAAAATCTAGACATATATTTCAGCAGTCACTAATCAGAGAGTCATAAACCTCATCTTAGGTGTAATAAGAAGCAACCCTTTGAATCCCACCTAGGCTGTTTGTTACCTGCCAAAGTAAGCTTTTGATGTTTATAGACATTTACCTGACCCAAGATGGCCGCTAAAGTCACATGGGGCACCAACGTCCAATTGGACAGCTGTTTCCTTGTGACAGCAGGAGGTCATAGGGGAACCAAGTTCCTCACAACTTCCTTCCCCTTTTGCATTGCAGCTTCGGTCAAGCGCCACCTGCAGTGGGGAGTACAAACTGCCCCTACCTGGAAGGAGGTATATTTTTCGATGGAATGCATCGCGGCCATGGCATGTTTCCGCCCCCTGTACTCCGCCTTTGCAGTTTAAAAAGAAGCAGTTAGGGGGCTGTAAAAATGCAGCTTAGCCCTAAGTGTAGGTAAGCCCAAAGCACAACGTATTCATAATTCTTGCCTAATCTTTGTGTAAAAATCTCTAATCCTGTCCTAAGATGCATGCGATTATATCTGTATACACGGATTTGCACTAAGTCTAGGTTGAGTTACTCCGACTGTCAACAGATTTCACGTAAACTTTTAAAAACCTTGTTAAAGTCGCTAATGACATAACGCTTTATTTACCCATAAATACCTGTCAAATGGCGCTTATTGTCAGGCTTAGTGCCGCATAATCATCTGGAGGGATGAGTGTCAGTCCCCTGATGGGCACCCTGGGAGATTACAGCACATCTGGATGTACGAGAGAACATAGATCACACCCGGGACACAGTGGGTTTACTTGTACAAAAAAAAAGAAAGAAAGCGACAAAGCAAGGCGAGGAAATGGCGTTCCTTTTATCAAGAACATTGACTTACTCGGGAGGACGGATAACCTTGCTGGAAGGAATATTTTAATGCCATTATCACAGATAGAACTTAGATGAAAGGTATGAGAGATGACAAGTATGAAAAACACAAGACTAGCGTTGGAGTTATTTCCTTTAAGATGCCGCTGTTTGTGCTCTCATTAGTCACGAGCCACACTGTGCTAGATGTTTAGCCTTTGTTGTATCGGTTGCTCCATTTTATTAATAACTTTGTTTTCTTCTTTTTTTTAGTCATTTAACTCTCTCTGTTTAGCTGGTTGCTCCATTTTATTAATAACTTGTTTTTTTTTTTAGTCATTTAACTCTCTCTGTTTAGCCGGTTGCTCCATTTTATCAATAATTTTTTTTTTGTTTTTTTTTGTTTTTTTAGTTATTTAACTCTCTCTACTTAGCCTTTGTTGTAGCGGTTGCTCCATTTTATTAACAACTTGTTTTTTTTGTTTGTTTGTTTTTTTTAGTCATGTAACTCTCTCTGTTTAGCCTTTATTGTATTGGTTGCCCCATTTTATTAATAACTTTTTTTTTTTGGTTTTTTTTTTAGTCATTTAAATCTCTCTGTTTAGCCTTTGTTGTATCGGTTGCTCCATTTTATTAACAACTTGGCTTTTTTTTTGTTTTGTTTTTTTTAGTCATGTAACTCTCTCTGTTTAGCCTTTATTGTATCGGTTGCCCCATTTTATTAATAACATTTTTTTTTTTTTTTTAGTCATTTAAATCTCTCTGTTTAGCCTTGATTGTATCGGTGCCCCATTTTTATTACTTTTTTTTTGTTTTTTGTTTAGTCATTGAACTCTCTCTGCTTAGCCTTTGTTGTATCATTTGCTCCATTTTATTAACAACTTGTTTTTTTTTTGTTTTTTTTTTTAGTCATGTAACTCTCTCTGTTTAGCCTTTATTGTATCGGTTGCCCCATTTTATTAATAATTTTTTTTTTTTTTTTAGTTATTTAACTCTCTCTACTTAGCCTTTGTTGTATCGGTTGCTCCATTTTATTAACAACTTGTTTTTTTTTGTTTGTTTGTTTTTTTTAGTCATGTAACTCTCTCTGTTTAGCCTTTATTGTATCGGTTGCCCCATTTTATTAATAACTTTTTTTTTTTTTTTTAGTCATTTAAATCTCTCTGTTTAGCCTTGATTGTATCGGTTGCCCCATTTTTATTACTTTTTTTTTGTTTTTTGTTTAGTCATTGAACTCTCTCTGCTTAGCCTTTGTTGTATCATTTGCTCCATTTTATTAACAACTTGTTTTTTTTTTGTTTTTTTTTTTAGTCATGTAACTCTCTCTGTTTAGCCTTTATTGTATTGGTTGCCCCATTTTATTAATAACTTTTTTTTTTTGGTTTTTTTTTTTAGTCATTTAAATCTCTCTGTTTAGCCTTTGTTGTATCGGTTGCTCCATTTTATTAACAACTTGGCTTTTTTTTTGTTTTGTTTTTTTTAGTCATGTAACTCTCTCTGTTTAGCCTTTATTGTATCGGTTGCCCCATTTTATTAATAACATTTTTTTTTTTTTTTTAGTCATTTAAATCTCTCTGTTTAGCCTTGATTGTATCGGTGCCCCATTTTTATTACTTTTTTTTTGTTTTTTGTTTAGTCATTGAACTCTCTCTGCTTAGCCTTTGTTGTATCATTTGCTCCATTTTATTAACAACTTGTTTTTTTTTTGTTTTTTTTTTTAGTCATGTAACTCTCTCTGTTTAGCCTTTATTGTATCGGTTGCCCCATTTTATTAATAATTTTTTTTTTTTTTTTAGTTATTTAACTCTCTCTACTTAGCCTTTGTTGTATCGGTTGCTCCATTTTATTAACAACTTGTTTTTTTTTGTTTGTTTGTTTTTTTTAGTCATGTAACTCTCTCTGTTTAGCCTTTATTGTATCGGTTGCCCCATTTTATTAATAACTTTTTTTTTTTTTTTTAGTCATTTAAATCTCTCTGTTTAGCCTTGATTGTATCGGTTGCCCCATTTTTATTACTTTTTTTTTGTTTTTTGTTTAGTCATTGAACTCTCTCTGCTTAGCCTTTGTTGTATCATTTGCTCCATTTTATTAACAACTTGTTTTTTTTTTGTTTTTTTTTTTAGTCATGTAACTCTCTCTGTTTAGCCTTTATTGTATCGGTTGCCCCATTTTATTAATAACTTTTTTTTTTTTTTTTTAGTCATTTAAATCTCTCTGTTTAGCCTTGATTGTATCAGTTGCCCCATTTTTATTACTGTTTTTTTTTTGTTTTGAATTTTTAGTCTTGTAACTCTCTCTGTTTAGCCTTTATTGTATCGGTTGCCCCATTTTATTAATAACATTTTTTTTTTTTTTTTTTTTAGTCATTTAAATCTCTCTGTTTAGCCTTGATTGTATCAGTTGCCCCATTTTTATTACTTTTTTTTTGTTTTTTGTTTAGTCATTGAACTCTCTCTGTTTAGCCTTTATTGTATCGGTTGCCCCATTTTATTAACAACTTGTTTTTTTTTTGTTTTGTTTTTTTGTCATTTAACTCTCTCTGCTTAGCCTTTGTTATATCGGTTGCTCCATTTTATTAATACCTATATATTTTTTTTTTCGTCATTTAACTCTCTCTGTGTTAAAAGGAATAGAGACAATATGCCAAATCTACATTTTTTAACATATATTTTTACATATATTTGTAAATGCATTCCAAAAATGTAGATTTGTATTTTTAAAGTATATTTGAAAATGTATTTTTAAAAATATTTTTCATATATTTTGTAATAAATACGCATTTCAACATACAGTATATACAGTGAGGAACAGAAGTATTTGAACCCCCTGCGATTTTGCAAGTTCTCCCACTTAGAAATCATGGAGGGGTCTGAAATTCACATTGTAGGTGCATTCCCACTCTGAGAGACAGAATTTAAAAAAACATTCAGGAAATCCCATTGTATGATTTGTAAAGAATGTATTTGTCTCGCACGGCTGAACATAAGTATTTGAACACCTAAGAAACAGCAAGAATTCTGGCTCTCAAAGACCTGTTACTGCGCCTTTAAAAAGTCCACCTCTACTCCACTCATTAATCTAACTTAGTAGCACCTGTCTGAGCTCTTTAAAGACACCTGTCCACCCCACAGTCAGTCAGACGCCAACTACTACCATGGGCAAGACCATTGAGCTGTCAAAAGCTGTCAAAAAAGTGGGATAACTTGCAAAATCGCAGGGTGTTCAAATACTTCTGTTCCTCACTGTACATGTTTATTGAAATATATTTTGAAATATATTGAATATGGCCAAAATTGTACTATTTCAAATATATTTTTCTTCCATGTGGGTCTGGCTTGCTTCTGAAAGACATTCTGGTGTACACATGGGCCGAATGTCGACCGCCCTCTATTGAACCAAAATATATATTTTGAAATATATTGAATATGGCCAAAATTGTAGTATTTCAAATATATGTCAGACGAATTTTGATCCACGTAGGTATCAGCCCACATATTGGTTGACTTGATCCACTTCAGAATGGAAAATCCAGCAAAAGGTTATCTCCAAAATATCTGAAAAATATTTTTAAAAATACGTGTCAAATATACTGTATGTCTTTAAAAATACAAATCTACATTTTTGGAATGCATTTACGAATATATGTAAAAATATATGTTAAAATTACTTTTTTATATATTAAAAAAAGATCTGAAGAATATATTTCAAAAATATATATTTTTAAAAATAGATATTTTTTAAATATATTCTTCAGATTTTTTTTTGCATCATTAGTGTCAGTGGCAGGAATTATGCCCTACTGTTGGTGTCAGTGGGAGGAATAGTGCCTCATATCATTGGGAGGAATGGTGCCCCATTGTTGGTTTCTGTGGCAGGAATATTTCCCCATCATTGATATTAGTGAGAGGAATAGTGCCCCATCATTAGTGTCTGTAGCAGGAATGAATCCCCATTGTTGATGTCAGTGGGAGGTATAGTGCCCCAAAGGCCGGAAAAAGTCTAGCTTAGGGCCGCAATTTGGAGACCACTGCATTATAGCCTTAGATACTACCCAAGAAACCAGAATGATGGACATACCAAGCTCCCTAGCAACATACTGAGAGAACTTCCCATATTGGGGACCCACACCCCATTACATGGGGTATAATGAGATGTACCCTTTCATTTCCATCAGCTCTTCCCCACATATTGGGGTCCTACACCCCGTTACATTTACATGGGGTATAACGAGGTGTAGGACCATGATGTACCCTTACATTTCCATCAGTTGTTCCCCACATATTGGGGTCCTACACCCCGTTACATGGAGTATAATGAGGTGTAGGACCATGACGTACCCTTACATTTCCATCAGCTGTTCCCCACATATTGGGGTCCTACACTCCGTTACATGGGGTATAATGAGGTGTAGGACCATGATGCACCCTTACATTTTTATCAGCTGTTCCCCACATATTGGGGTCCTACACCCCGTTACATGGGGTATAATGAGGTGTAGGACCATGATGCACCCTTACATTTCCATCAGCTGTTCCCCACATATTGGGGTCTTACACCCCGTTACATGGGGTATAATGAGGTGTAGGACCATGATGCACCCTTACATTTCCATCAGCTGTTCCCCACATATTGGGGTCCTACACCCCGTTACATGGGGTATAATGAGGTATAGGACCATGACGTACCTTACGTTTTCTATCAGCTCTTCCCCACATATTGGGGTCCTACACCCCATTACATGGGGTGTACTGAGGTGTAGGACCATGATGCACCCTTACATTTCCATCAGCTGTTCCCCACATATTGGGGTCCTACACCCCGTGACATGGGGTATAATGAGGTGTAGGACCATGATGTACTCTTACATTTCCATCAGCTGTTCCCCAGGTATTAGTAATTTGTCAAACATTTAAAGGGAACATGTCAAAGCTGTAAGACATTTTAAATGACCCAACATGGAAGCGTGTATCTTGTTACATGCATGCAGTCCATGACTTAGTTGTCAGCTCTGGCTGTACGGAATCCACCGGCACCTTGCCGGCACTTGTAGGCACAAATGGCAATGACCCCCCACCAGGGGCGGACTGATAACTCATGGGGCCCCCGGGCAATAGGGGATCATCGGGCCCCTGTGTCCTTGCCCAAACTCAAAAAAGCCTATGAAAAAGGTACCAGGGGCATCTCATGGGGCCCTCTACTGACCCCGGGCCCTCGGGCAGTGCCCGAATTTCCAAATGGTCAGTCCGCCCCTGCCCCCCACCTTTCTATGTAAGGGGAATGTGCCGCTGTGCGCAGTAAGACTTCTGGCTGCTCCAACAGATAAGAGCTCAGAAGGCAATATAAAAGAGATTAGGAAACTGTTTCTTTATTTAGTGAGCATTTGATTAAACTGGCAAGTTATCAGGACCCGAGCATCAGAACCGTCTCAAACCCGCCTTTCTTTACATGTCAGCCTTTCCCCGCACTGCTCTTTTCTATTTCTTTGGACATCTAACCCTTCTCAGTGTAGACTTTGCCATTGGCTCCTATGCAATTAAAATGAACGAAAATTGTCTCTTTTGGGATTGCTTAACAGCGCCATAACTAGCGGTGCACCCGAATGCAAATTCTTGGATCGAAACCGAAAATTCAGGATGCATTTGTCCGAAAACCAAAACGGGCATTTTTTTTTTAATTAAAAAAAAATGTATAAAAATATAATAAAACAATTTTATATATAATTTGTATTATTTATTTATTTCAGGTACTTATGAAGCGCCCAGGGGCGGACTGACCATTTGGAAACTCGGGCACTGCCTGAGGGCCCGGGGTCAGTAGGGGGCCCTATGAGATGTCCCTGGTACCTTTTTCATAGGCTTTTTTGAGTTTGGGCAAGGACACAGGGTCCCCATGATCCCCTATTGCCCGGGGGCCCCATGAGTTGTCAGTCCACCCCTGGAGAGGTGTGAAAAAAATGTAAAAAATAAAATAAAATGAAAATGTATAAAAAAAACAAAAAAGTAGAAAGATGGGTAGTTCCTGCTTTTAGTAGGGTGTGATCTCAAAGACCATATGCAATATATATAAATAAAGGAGCTGCGCTCACCTAGCGTGCAAGAGTCAACAAAGTGCAATATCCACATGTATATACAAAATTCACATATCCAAGAAAACTTGTATAAGTGTATTAACATAACGTATAAAGCCATTTATAACTCTGCCCCAAATTACATCACCGATCTTGTCTCCAAATATCACCCAAACCGTACTCTCCACTCCTCCCATGACCTCCTGCACTCTAGCTCCCTTGTCTCCTCCAGGGGGGGCCATGAGTTGTCAGTCCGCCCCTGATAGCGCCATCAGTTTACATATATATTGTACATTCACATCAGTCCCTAACCCTCAAGGGGCGTACAATCTAAGGTCCCTAACTCACATTCATACATGGTGTGAACCAGGCCTGAAATGTAGTGAAAACGCACAAAAACCGCACACGTGCTGCGATTTTGATGCGTTTTGCATTTTTAATCTACCCAGCAACAAGTTGGTAAAAAAAGTGTTAAAACCGCTCGTTCAAGAATCACCAATCAGATGCCATCTAGCCCAAACTGTCATCCCTGCAAGCAGAGGAGAGAAAGCTGTGGGGACTTCAAATCCCCAGACTGGTGAAGAAGCTTTTTCTCCTCTCCTTGCAGGGATGACAGTTTGGGCTAGATGGCATCTGATTGGTCAGCATCGTTCATGTGACAGTGCTGACCAATTAAAAGCTCTCTAGCTCGAACTGTCATCCAATTTAGACAGGAGCCAATTCACCTACCAGCATGTCTTTGGAGTGTGGGAGGAAACCGGAGTACCTGGAGGAAACCCATGCAGGCACAGGGAGAACATGCAAACTCCAGGCAGGTGGTGCTGTGGCTGGGATTCGAACCATTGACCCAAGTACTGCCAGGTGGAAGTGCTAACCATTTAGCCACTGTGCTGCCTGTATTATATTCGACTTTTTAATTAATATCATGAATTTAAATGAATATGGATATTTATTTTCAGCATCTTTTCGGCCAATAGGCACTGAGAAGTTTTTCAGCGCTTGTATTTGAAAAAGAAAGAAAAGAAAAGAGAAAAAAAAAAGCAGAACAGCTCAAGAAAAATATATCCCTTTAAATCCCATGTATGTCCGTTGTGCTTCCTTTGCGGTGTTGAAAATCCTGCTTACTGCATTTTTGGTGCATATTTGGCAAGTTAAAAAAAAAAAAAAATCACCAAAATGCACCTTCCCATTGAAGCCTGGTTCACACCAATGCGTTTTTGAGGGCTTTTTGCAGAAACGCACTACAGTCTACGTAACATGGTTTCCTATGGGGCGCGTTCACATCTATGCTTTTTTGAGCTTCTGCGTTTTTGGAAAGGGTCAGGGACTTTTTTGAACGCAAAATGTGTGCGTTTTTGGTTCAATAGACACACTGCAGAAAACGCATGTAGTGTGCATTTTGATGCATTTTCACGCGTTTGTGATACACTTTGCGTTTTTAATCTGCCCAGCAACAAATTGGTCAAAAAAAAAAAGTGTCAAAAACGCTCGTTCAAGAATGCAAAAAGCACTGCAAAACAGACAAAATGCAAAAGCAATTGCATTGGTGTGAACCAGGCCTGAAATGTAGTGAAAACGCACAAAAACCGCACACGTGCTATGATTTTGATGTGTTTTGCATTTTTAATATACCCAGCAGCAAGTTGGTAAAAAAAAGTGTTAAAAACGCTCGTTCAAGAATCACCAATCAGATGCCATCGAGCCCAAACTGTCATCCCTGCAAGGAGAGGAGAGAAAGCTGTGGGGATTTCAAATCCCCAGACTGGTGAAGAAGCTTTTTCTTCTCTCCTTGCAGGGATGACAGTTTGGGCTAGATGGCATCTGATTGGTCAGCATCGTTCATGTGACAGTGCTGACCAATTAAAAGCTCTCTGGCTCAAACTGTCATCCCTTCAAGCAGAGAAGAGAAAGTGGTGAGGATTTCAAATCCCCAGACCGGTGAAGGGGCTTTTTCTCCTCTCCTTAAAGGGATGACAGTTCAGGCTAGAGGACTTTTGATTGGTTAACACTGCCACATGGGGGGGGCTGACCAATCAGAAACCGTCTAGCCCAAACTGTCATCCTTGCATGGAGAGGAGAGAAAGCTGCTTCACCGGTCTGAGGATTTGAAATCCTCTCCTCTCCTTGTAGGGATGACAGTTCAGGCTAGATGGCATCTGATTGGTCAGCATCGCCCATGTGACAGTGCTGACCAATCAAAAGGCTTCTAGCCCGATCTGTCATCCCTGCAAGGAGAGGAGAGAAAGTGGTGAGGATTTCAAATCCCAGCTGCTTTCTCTCCTCTCCTACTTTTGAGAATATGGACCATCTGCCACCATAGTATACTCCCCCCGCGCGCCCACTCTCCTCTCAGCATGGGATGCGTGCAAGAAGGTTTCCCGCACCGCTCCTGTGTGAACTTGGGCTATGGCAAGCCTGGGTTCACATAGGGGCAGTGAGGAAACCGCATGCGATTTGGACAAGAATCGCATTCCTGTTCAAATCGCATGCTAATCTTTGCGGTGCAATTTGTATAGACTCAAATCGCACCGCAAAGTATCGGTTTGCGGTATCGTGAGCATTTTCACGAATACGAATATTCGTGAAAATACTCGGTATCGGCACCAATACCGATACCAGTATTGCTGCACCCCTAAAGATAAGTGTAGTCCACTGGAGGATCATAAGTGTCAGTTCACACTACTGCGACCTGAAAGTTGCGTGACTTATGGTGCGACTTTGCCAGGAGAGTTCCTGGCGATTTGCGGGCGACTTGATGCAACTTGAGTACTACTTGATGCGACTTGGACTCGACTTTCATGCCATGCAACTTTGCCTTTGGCCAATGAGAACATCAGCTACAGGTAATCTGCCTGTAATGTTGGATCCAAATCACATCAATATAGATGAGGATCCAACTAGGAGGCGACCATTAAAGTCTATGGGCACAAGTTGGCTAGAAGTCGCCATGAAGTAGTACAGGAACCTTTTCTAAAGTCGGAGCGACTTCAGTAGTGCTAAGACAGCTCTCATTGACTAACATGGGATTTCACATGTCATGCAACTTGGGGGTCTCACAAGTCCGATCCCAAGTGGCACCAGTGGGAACCCAGCCTTAAAGTTGAACTCCAGGAATTCAGCTACTTTGTAATATGTGCTGGAATACTATGAGTTAAAGTGTTACTAAACCCAGTACCCTGCATTCACTATATCTGGTCTCCCCGGACCCTGCATTCACTATATCTGGTCTCCACAGACCCTGCATTCACTATATCTGGTCTCCCCAGACCCTGCATTCACTATATCTGGTCTCCACAGACCCTGCATTCACTATATCTGGTCTCCCCGGACCCTGCATTCACTATATCTGGTCTCCCCGGACCCGGCATTCACTATATCCGGTCTCCCCGGACCCAGAATTCACTATATCCGCTCTCCCCGGACCCTGCATTCACTATATCTGGTCTCCCCAGATCCCTGCATTCACTATATCCGCTCTCCCCGGACCCTGCATTCACTATATCCACTCTCCCCGGACCCTGCATTCACTATATCCACTCTCCCCGGACCCTGCATTCACTATATCTGGTCTTCCCGGACCCTGCATTCACTATATCCGGTCTCCCCGGACCCTGCATTCACTATATCCGGTCTCCCTGGACCCTGCATTCACTATATTCGGTCTCCCCAGACCCTGCACTCACTATATCCGGTCTCCCCGGACCCTGCATTCACTATATCTGGTCTCCCCGGACCCTGCATTCACTATATCCGGTCTCCCCGGACCCTGCATTCACTATATCTGCTCTCCCCGGACCCTGCATTCACTATATCTGGTCTCCCCGGACCCTGCATTCTCTATATCTGGTCTCCCCGGACCCTGAATTCACTATATCCGCTCTCCCCGGACCCTGCATTCACTATATCCAGTCTCCCCAGACCCAGAATTCACTATATCCGCTCTCCCTGGACCCTGCATTCACTATATCTGCTCTCCCCAGACCCTGCATTCACTATATCCGGTCTTCCCGGACCCTGCATTCACTATATCTGCTCTCCCCGGACCCCGCATTCACTATATCCGCTCACCCCGGCCCCTGCACTCACTATATCCGCTCTCCCCGGACCCTGCATTCACTATATCCGCTCTCCCCGGACCCTGCATTCACTATATCCGCTCTCCCCGGACCCTACATTCACTATATCTGGTCTCTCCGGACTCTGCATTCAATATATGTGTTACCCCACAGGACACAGAACATGGACATGCAATTATTTTACTAAATATAAACTGCTAAATACCTTTTCTTATCAGCAGTATATGGTAGTCTTGTGACTTCTATCAGTGTCCAGCTGAGCACTGGTCAAAGCTTGTAGGAGTTCTCTTTCTGCTCTTGGAGGATGCAGAACCCCTGACAGATTGGGGTAGGGATTTCCATAGGATCGGAGAAGCTTGGGAGAAGTCCTGGAGGCGAGCATGGGAGGAGGTAACACGGGGAACTAGGGAGCAGAATGTCTTGGGAGGATTGCACACAAATGTGCGGCCGCTCAGCATCAAGGCCCCAAGAGGTTAAAATGACAAAAGTGTATACTCACAAACCAGGACTCATAATACAAGCTGGAAACTAGCGTGACAGTCCGAACAGACAGTAATCTAACAGCAGGGCGAGCTAACGCGCTTCGGGTGACGTACTCCCTTCTTCAGAGCTTTACTTGCCTATACAGACCAGGGGCGGTGTCAGGAATGGGCTCAGCACAGGTGGTACTGGGGTTCACCTGCCGTGTGGGCTGCAGTACCAGTGCTGGCCAGCGGGTGCTCTCAGCAGCCAGAATCTGACTCCTGCAATCAAGCCTTCACCTGAGGCTGATTGCAGGAGGTCTATTTAAGCAGGACCAGGCCTGCAATCAGTGCCTTGGTGTTTGTTTCCCATGAGCCCCTGTACCTGGTATCCTGTGAATCTTCTGTTGCCGACCTCTGCATTGTTTCTGACCATCTCCTGCTTGATCCCTGGCTTGCCTGACCATTCTCTGAGTTACTGAACCCGGCTTGTGACCCTGACCATTCTCTGCCTGCTCCTCCGGTACCTCACTGCCCACACATTGCTAACCTGGGCTGCCTGACTTTGCCTTATGCTACCCAGACCATCCATCCATCCATCCATCCCGCACGGATCTGTCCCTGTTACCAGGTCTGCCAGCCTTTTCACGTCAGGCTCCTTTCCCCGCACACCTCTGACGACGCTCCCTACCATTGCCGGACGTACTCAGGGGTGACGACCTGGTCTCAGTCTGCTCCAAGTCCATCCCCACCATCAGGGGCCCTGGTGAATAAGCAGATTGGGACTTAGACCCCGCGCCCTGAGGGACCCCGTGCTGTGGGCTGCTAGACACGCCGCCAGGCGGTGCTTAACAGTACCAGACGGCCTACCTGACCATTCCACCTCTCCAGCCCTGACTGCACCTGTGTTCCCACACATTTCTGGTAATACCCTGACCCTGACAGGCGGACTGACAACTCATGGGGCCCCCGGGCAATAGGGGATCATGGGGTCCCTTTGTCCTTACCCAAACTCAAAAAAGCCTATGAAAAAGGTACCAGGGGCATCTCACGGGGCCCCCTACTGACCCCGGGCCCTCGGGCAGTGCCCAAGTTTCCAAATGGTCAGTCCGCCCCTGATACAGACTGATCTCACTGCTGCGGGTTCAGCAACACTTTAATATAAATGTACCGACAGCTACAATGTAACGAGAAAGCGTGGTCAATTTTGTAACTTTTTTTTCTTTTCTGAAAGTAAAATCAGAGTAAATGATGAGAAATTTCACAATATGCGTCGCTGAATGTTTTATTGTCCAAATTATAAATTACCCCCCACCCCCCGCTCTCACAACTCATTGGGTAATTAGAGACAAAATAGGGACATTTTCATTACAGGAGAATCAGTTTGGAGGATAAATGGAAACATAATCTGCGCCTCTTGATAATACTCCTCTGCTTAATGCAAATCTCCGCGCGGTTTTAGACTAGTGTTTTTAATTTGTATATTCAAAGCCTATTTGCATTCATAGCTCTTTGTGGTGAACATGAAGAGTCTGGCGAAGAGCGCGCTGTAATTGGCGTCCTTATCTGCTTTCCGCAAACTCCGGGGGATGAAAACATTGTTTCAGATACGGGAGAAATTCTAACGACGACAATGGAGAGGAGACGGCCGGGGAGGCGGGCAGACCGCACGACGGCAAAGGCGCTTCTTTACAGAACTTTTTTGGCGGAGAGTTGGCGCGGGATGGGGCCCGGGCTGGGCTTTTGTTGGGATTACACAAATCAGTTATTGTGGGAATGTTTAGATAAGAGTCTTTTTATTGGTTCTCGGTAATCGGAGGAAATGGAACTGCAATCCATTTACTGCTAATGACTAGTGTGTGACGGCATTCCCTTTGGTAGAGGGCTTCAGCGGGATATAGGTGATTCGATTTTCTTTCCTTCCACCAAAGGTCGAAGGAATGGAAATTGCTCGATTCCCCCATCAATACAGTTGGTGTTGAAGGGGGGATTCCCTCCCGCAGTGCTGTTGTTAACCCTTAAAAATCCCATTGTCTATACCGCCATTTGTAAACGATACAACGTTCACATAAACCAATTAATTTACACGTATTGGGATTTTTTTTTTTTTTAGCAAATACACGGAGCAGAATACATTTTGGCCTAAATTTATGTCAAAATTTGATTTTTTAATGGACATGTTTAACCACTTCCAATCCGGACACTTTCACCCCCGTTCCAGTCTGGACACTTTCACCCCCGTTCCGGTCTGGACACTTTCACCCCCGTTCCGGTCTGGACACTTTCACCCCCGTTCCGGTCTGGACACTATCATCCCCCGTTCCGGTCTGGACACTATCATCCCCCGTTCCGGTCTGGACACTATCATCCCCCGTTCCGGTCTGGACACTATCATCCCCCGTTCCGGTCTGGACACTATCATCCCCCGTTCCGGTCTGGACACTATCATCCCCCGTTCCGGTCTGGACACTATCATCCCCCGTTCCGGTCTGGACACTATCATCCCCCGTTCCGGTCTGGACACTATCATCCCCCGTTCCGGTCTGGACACTATCATCCCCCGTTCCGGTCTGGACACTATCATCCCCCGTTCCGGTCTGGACACTTTCACCCCCGTTCCGGTCTGGACACTTTCACCCCCGTTCCGGTCTGGACACTATCATCCCCCGTTCCGGTCTGGACACTTTCACCCCGTTCCGGTCCGGACACTTTCACCCCCTTCCTGTCCAGGGCAATTTTCAGCTTTCAGCGCTATCACACTTTGAATGACAATTGCGCGGTCATGCAACACTGTTCCCATTTGAATTTTTTAGCATTTTTTTGAGACAGATAAAGCTTTATTTTGGTGGTATTTATTCACCACATTTTTATTTTTTTTGCTATGTAAATGAAAAAGTCCAAAGATTTTGAAAAAAGTGTTTTTCCTATAAAATTTTGCAAATAAAAAATATTTCATCATAAATCTTGGCCAAAATTTATTCCGTTATCTTTTTCGTAAAAAAAAATAAGTTTATAACCAAAAATTATAATTTTTCAACATTGTTTTTTACATTTTTATTTTTTTATATTATTTTTTTTTTTTTCGTTTTTACATACTGTCACCCTAGCAGTACATTGTCACCATGGTGACACTGTACTACTTGTGGGGGGTGATGAAGATTTTTTTTTTCTTTTACACTGATTGCTTTTACACCCATAAAGGTTGTAAAAGCAATCATTTCTCCTTCTCTCTGGCTGCATTTTTGCAGCCATTGAGAAATACTGTGTGAGCTGTGATTGGTCACAGCTTGTCACATGGTACAAGGCTGTTGTGAATAGTTTATAACCACAAATTATAATTTTTAAACTTTTTTTTAAATTAAAAAAAAAAAAGAAATTATATTATTATTTATATATATATATTTTTTTACATACTGTCACCCTAGCAGTACCATGGTGACACTACTTGTGGGGGGTGATGAAGATTTTTTTTTTACACTGATTGCTTTTACACCCATAAAGGCTGTAAAAGCAATTATTTCTCCTTCTCTCTGGCTGCGTTCTTGCAGCCATTGAGAACCACTGAGTGAGCTGTGATTGGTCACAGCTTGTCACATGGTACAAGGCTGCTGTGAATAGCCCTGTACCATGTGACCTCTGTGATCATTCACAGATTTCACACGTAGTAAGCAATGATGTCACAAGTGACATTTTGCTTACTACTTTGCATGTGATCACTGATTGGCCAATCAGTGATCACATGATTGGGACCTCGCACAGAGGTCCCGTCCGACGATCGGTGTTCCACTGTGTCCGGAGGACTCAGTGAGCACCGGATCGCGGTGCTGCGCGCTCCCAGGGAGCGCGCACAAGCAGGGGGTGGGGAGGCTGTTTATAAATATCCCCTCCCTCCTAGATTGTAAGCTCCAAGGAGTAGGGCCCTTGAACCCCTCGTGTATCGCATTGTATTGTTACTGTACTGTCGCATGTTCTGCCCCCTTTGTAATGTACAGCGCTGAGGGAACTGTTGGCGCTTTATAAATACTGTATAATAATAATAATTCTAAACGGCCACTCGCCCCTGCACTGCCACCGTCCGGCCATTTATATACAATGGCCGGATGGGAGGTGGTTAATAGTCAAAAATATTGTTTTTTGTTCTCAAAATTGTCTTTTTTTACTTATAGCGCAAAAAAATAAAAAACGCACAGGCGATCCAATACCACCGAAAGAAAGCTCAATTCGTGGGAAAAAAAGAACGCAAATTTCATTTGGGTGTAGCGTTGCATGACCGTGCAATTGTCCGTTAAAGTAACGCAGCGCCGTATCGCAAAAAATGTCCTGGTCAGGAAGGTCAGGAATCCTCTGGAGGGCGAGGGGTTAAAGTTGGGTTTCATTCATTCCCCTACTAGGATAAGTTTTCAGAAGTCCATACTGTATCCAGCTATCTATACTGCAGTGTGTTGCTGAATTCCTACAACTAATCTGACTGGTAAGTAGTCGTTGGGGAAGGACCTGGGTATGGTGACACCATCGAAGGAATAATGTGTAGCTTCCTTGGGGTCAATTTACACTTCACACACTCAAAACAGAAAATGCAATAAACGAGGAGAAACTTGACACGTGTATAATGGAGTACAATGGAGAGCGAGGTGTTCCGCGTTGCCTTGAATAAATGAATAACCAATTTCTGGGCACTTAGTCACTCATCTCAATGATCTCCTCCATATTTTTCTCCTAGCAACAAACAAGCGCGCACTAACTGCGCCCGGCCTCAACGCAATCATGTCCCACATGGAAGAAAAATATATTTGAAATATATTTAAAAAATATTCTTCCCAAATAAATTGCCATATATTTGAAATGCTCCAATTTTGGCCGTATTCAATATATTTCAAAATATTTTTCAATAAATATATATACATACAGTCTGTATCAGGGGTGGACTGACCATTTGGAAACTCGGGCACTGCCCGAGGGCCTGGGGTCAGTAGGGGGCCCCATGAGATGCCCCTGGTACCTTTTTCATAGGCTTTTTTGAGTTTGGGCAAGGACACAGGGGCCCCATGATCCCCTATTGCCCGGGGGCCCCATGAGTTGTCAGTCCGCCCCTGGTCTGTATATTGCAGAGTTGGATCAAAATTGAACAAAGGCGTTTAAAACAGCAAGCGACTTCTCTTCCTTCTTCATGAGTTTTGCGGATGGATACTTTGCGACGCTCAGCCACCTCGGCGTATTCAGGCGCCATGCCCACGGGGCGTTTTAACGGCGCTGGTAACGTTAGCTGTGTAAAGTCACATCAAAAATGTGTTTTTCAGCTTTTTTAAGCGTTTTTGTATTAGCGTTTAGTGGCGTTTTGATGCGTTTTTTTACGTTTGCTTTTTTTAGTTTTTTTTTTTTTTTTAACAAAAAATTTTTTTTTATGTTCAAAAAAGTCCAAAAACGCTGGTTAGCCACGTTTTACCGCATTTGTTTTTCAGCGTTAGAACATTTTTACAGCTAAAAAACTCCTCTAGAAACCCACTAGTTTTTTTTCCCAGCCAAAAAATGTTGATTCCAGTCTATGTGTGTATGGACACCTAGGAGAACATGCTGGGGGGGCTTACTGGCTGTAGAGAAAAACGTCAAAAGCCAAAAACAGCTGTAAAAATGCCCCGTGTGCATGAGGACTTATAGTGAGGAGTGCCTATAGCGGAACATTATCCTATGTACCGCACAGGTAGTCCCATGCTTGGGATTTGAGCCGAGATCCTCGGTGCTGCAAGACAGAAGTTCTGACCACTATGCCCTTGTTCTGCCCATTGCCCATGGCCCATTGCCCGCTGCTTTTGCAAACCAATGTCAAAAAAAATCTACGTCTATGGACTGATAGGATGGGTAGCTTTTTATGCATTTTCTATGTATATTTTACACATTCGGAATCCTGAACATCTGCAGTCACTTTATAGCCAATCGGATGACTTGCTGGTTTTATTCTGACCCCTGTGGTCTGTGACAAGGACATGGGGGGTCATCGTAGTCTGGGTAGTAGAAGAACGGAGGGATTGCCCATGCAGCAGCAGACTCCATATACCTTTAATGAGATCCAGGGAGGGCAGAGCTGGCGGTTGGTTGGCTGCCAGCACTCCGGGGTGATTGTTCAGCACGCATTAGCGCGGTGCTTGAGCACTAGTCAAATATTTGTTATCAGTAAATAAATGACTGAAGCGGTCAGACTAGTATGTTAAGTTTAGTTTATTTGTTGGGGGTTTTCCTATTTAACTTACAGTAATAAAAGAACGTGACACCGCCTTTGTTGGCCAGGATACAACATAGAACGGGTGATTGAACGGAGATTCATTTGTGGGTGTTTTCCGTGGTTTCGTTTTTCTTCCATTGAAGTCTTTAAAGGGCATGTGTAGTATTTTGCGTATAATTTAATTATTTCATATGTTTTTGAAATGTTATTCAGTCTGTATTGTGGCATTGGGGTGATTATGGTGATGTGGTAGGTGCTTTTTTCCAATGAGTTGTGTCGGGCCAACCTGTATTTTGTGGCGTGGCAGTCCATTTTTATTCACCAAATGGAAGGCTCACATAGATAGCAGTTGCCCCCCCACAGGGGTTTTTCCACAACGCAGTTGTTAGCAGCACCGCTGCTCTTCTTACCAGTCCCTCTGACTGTGTTGCCAAGCTCTCCTGGTTCTCTCAGATCACTCAGCCTTTAGTTTGCAGCCCCCTGCTGCACAGCCCACTCATGGCCTCTGGATAGGGGTTCTCCTGACATCTCAATAGGAGCTGACCTGACTCCTGGGACGAGACCTCCTGTCTCCTGGCTGTTGGCTAGAGCTCCTCTGACCCTTGGGTGACACCGCCTGTCTTTTGATGTCTGGCTGGGGCACCGCTGACCCCTGGGTGAGATCTCTTGTCTCTTAACTCCTGGCTGGGGCTCTTCTGACCCTGAGTGAGACCTCCTGTCTCTTGTCTCCTGACTGCGGCTCCTCTGACCCTGGTTGAGACCTCCTGTCTCTTGTCTTCTAGCTGGGGCTCCTCTCACCCTGGGTGAGTCCTCCTGTCTCTTGACTGCTGGCTGAGCTCCTCTGACCCCTGGGTGAGACCTTCTGTCTCTTGACTCCTGGCTGGAGCACCTCGGACCCCTTGTTGAGTCCTCCTGTCTCTTGACTCCTGGCTGGGGCTCCTTTAACCCCTGGGTTAAACCACCTGTTTCCTGTCTACTGCCTGGGGCACCTCGGACCCCTCGTTGAGTCCTCCTTTGACTCCTGGCTGGGGCTTCTCTAATCTCTGGGTGAAACCTCCTGTTTCCTGTCTACTGGCTGGGGCATCTCTGATCTCTGGGTGAGTCCTCCTGTCTCTCGACTCCTGGCTGGGGCTCGTCTGACACTGGTTGAAACATCCTGTCTCTTGACTCCTGGCTGGGGCTCCTCTGACACTGGGTGAGACGTCCTGTTTCTTGACTCCTGGCTGGGGCACCTCGGACCCCTGGGTGAGACTTCCTGTTTCTTGTCTCCAGGCTGGGGCTTCTCTGATCCCTGAGTGAGACTTCCTGGTTCTTGACTCCTGACTGGGACTCCTCTGACCCCTGAGTGAGACCTTCTATCTTCAATATGGGAGCTGTCTCCATGCTGGGAGCCCTGAGCTATCCTCTTGCACACTTGTGTACTCACTCAGGCTACAAGCATCCAGTAAAATTACAGGATTGAAGGTTCCATCCCACCCAAGACACTTTGGAACCTTCAAGCTCCAGGCCCCAATCCAGGTTTACAGAATCCAGAAACGATAGCCTGGAACCTCGCATTAGGCCTTAATCGGAATCCTGTGTCATTTCCACAGTGGCAGGGTCTCTCACTATCACAGCATATTTTTATCCATAGAAGAAGATTTACTTCTCCCTTTTTCATTAATATGTTCTATTCTCTGGAGGACAAAGTACATGTAGGACTTTGTCTCATCTTCCTATGTGCTATCTAAGGCTAGATATGGTTGTCAGCACCCCTCCTCCCTCCACTGCCATCAATGCTCAATGCAGCTAGCAAGTAGATGGCAACTTTGACAGATTGCACTTTTCTTTCTTTATCAGACAAGACCCCTTTACCTCCTATAGAAGGCATACACAGTAGTTCTCTGCGAATAGAGGCCAAATCCAGAGTTATTGGGCGATGTTGTTTTTTCTGTATAGCGAGGGATTCAGGAAAATACAGCATTATGGCCACTGGTGGGAGCTGACAGTCATAGAGGCTTTAATTGTACAGTACAGGACATAGGTAGAGGTTGGTACCAATCACTAGGTGAGTGAACGCTGGCAGAGTTTTTGAGGACATGCCCCCTGGGCGTTCCCCTATAACCCCACCCCTTTCCATGAGTTGTTTTGCCAGTGTTTGTTCATCAGCTCCATCTAGTGGCCATAATGCAGTATTTTTATTCCCTCTATTTTGTATGAATGAAGGATATTTAACCTGGAGAGGAAATAGCCTGATAACATTGGATTTTGCCTCCATTCACACAGTAAAAATGCAGTTGTAGTTTTTACAGGACAAATAGCTCTGAGTACACTGCTAAGCTTTATAACACCAATAAGATTTTTGCTTGGTGTAGTCACTTTGCAGTAGGGAGGTCAATGCTCAGCTGCTTCAGCCAAAAGGTTGATACTTCACAGGGCTTCTTCACACCAGTGGTTGGGGCAGTGGTAAAACTTTGCAGTTAAGTGGAGGTTTTAATGCCCCACCACCATTCCCTCTCCTTTAGCTGCAGAGGCAGCAGCCGGGGTTGTGCACGTGCCACGGCTCTGATGCTTTGTTTCACGGCCAAGGTAGGAATTATACCCCCTGTTGCTTTTGGTGGATGCTACCGCCCACAGATTGCAGTTCATTCAAGTCAAAGGCTCTTGCTCCACAAGCGCCCCGCAACTGTGTGCAATGCACGTGGTTGTAGTGCGCTAGTGCCGGGTCCAAAGGGTTAAAGCAGGCGGTGAGGAGGTAACCCATTCAAGTGAACAGTAGCCCTCTACAAGCACCATGCAACCATGTGCAATGTACGTTGTTGAGGCATGCTAGTGTCCGGTCCAAAGGGTTAAAGCAGGCGGTGAGGAGGTAACTCATTCAAGTGAACAGTAGCCCTCTACAAGCACCATGCAACCATGTGCAATGTACGTTGTTGAGGCATGCTAGTGTCCGGTCCAAAGGGTTAAAGCAGGCGGTGAGGAGGTAACTCATTCAAGTGAACAGTGGCCCTCTACAAGCACTATGCACCCATGTGCTATGTAGGTGTTAGGTCCGAGGGGTTAAAGCAGGTGGTGAGGAGACAACCTATTCAAGTGAACCATGGCCCTCTACAAGCACCATGCACCCATGTGCAATGTATGTAGTTAAGGCATGCTAGTGTCGGGTCCTAGGGGTTAAAGCAGGCGGTGAGGAGACAACCCATTAAAGTAAACCATGGCCCTCTACAAGCACCAGATATCCATGTGCTATGCATGTAGTTGAGGCATGCTAGTGCCTGGTCTGAGGGGTTAAAGCAGGCAGTGAGGAGGCAACTCATTCAAGTGAACAGTGGCCCTCTACAAGCACCGTGCACCCATGTGCTATGTAGGTGTTAGGTCCGAGGGGTTAAAGCAGGCGGTGAGGAGACAACCTATTCAAGTGAACCATGGCCCTCTACAAGCATCATGCATTCATGTGATATGTATGTGTTGAGGCATGCTAGTGTCGGGTCCGAGGGGTTAAAGCAGGCGGTGAGGAGGCAACCCAATGCAAGTGAACCATGGCCCTCTACAAGCACCATTCACCCATATGCAATCTACAAGGTTGAAGCATGCTAGTGCCGGGTCCGAGGGGTTAAAGCAGGCGGTGAGGAGGCAACCCAATGCAAGTGAACAATGGCCCTCTACAAGCACCGTGCACCCATGTGCTATGTAGGTTTTGGGTCTGAGGGGTTAAAGCAGGCGGTGAGGAGGCAACCCAGTGCAAGTGAACCATGGCCCTCTACAAGCACCATGCACCCATGTGCAATCTACATGGTTGAGGCATGCTAGTGCCGGGTCCGAGGGGTTCGAAGCAGGAAGTGAGGAGGTGACTCATTCAAGTGAATGGGGCCCGTCCTCAAGTGCCATGCAATAGCATGCACTAGTGCTGGGTCTAAGGGGTTACAGCAGGGGGTAAGGAGGTGATACAATGCCAACTCACTACCTGCCAAACACCTCTGAAAAGCGATCCACACTTGGAGCAGGAGTCCCTTAGGCAAGCCATAAGCGTGAGATGGTAGTTGGATGATGTGACCGCCAAAAGACCTTTCATCGGAAAGCCCATTCCCCAAGATGCGCACAGGCAATACTACATGACCGCTCTTGGGGGGGGAAATAACTGGTCCAAAAATGCCCGGTTATTTTTAGTTGCTGCAAGAGGCATCTGCTCAGCTTTTCAACATTTTCCAAATTTAGGGCTTTAAATGAAAACCCGTTTTTTCAGTGGAAGAATTTCTGAGTCATGTTATAATCTCCCTCTAATCCTCTTCTAATACAAATGATAGTCCCTACAAGCACACATAGAGAGCACCACTGATTAAAGGTGAGTAGTCGGAGCAGCCGGTGCGTCATCACTATGTACGAGGAATTCACTGGTTCAGTTACCTACAAGTTACACCCCTGTGTGTCTCACGCTTCTATTTCTGGCCGTCCTCGCTCTTCCATTTCTGGCCGTCCTCGCTCTTCCCTCCAGCCGTTATGCCGGGTGCATTATTGCAGCACGACACCTGTGTTTTCCCAATCTCTGGCCGGAAGCTACCACCTGAACAGACGAGCTTTTGTTCGTATTTATAATGCCAGAGACACAGCTTTGATTGTAAGCTTTTAGGGGAAGAATTCTCTTTTTGTTGCCTCCATGTAAGGTATGTTTTATGTTCAGTTAGACTTTGAACTTTCTTTTTTATCTCTCCCCTGTTTGCACATTTCCCTGTCTAGAGCGGGGAGAGCTGGGAATGACAATACAAGAGTCAATCATTACACAAAAAAAAAAACCACACCACCTCCTGTCAGTGCGGCCACTTCAGTTATCACAGATCCCTTATTACGCAGCTCTTAAAGTGTTACTAAACCCACAACAGTAAAATCAGTCTGTAGATGCAGTAAAGCATGCTTGTTATACTCACTGTGGAACCTAAGGGGTTAATCCTCTGCCTTGTGTAAAAAGGCTGTCTGATCCTGTCTTCTCTGATCCTCCTCTTGTTCAAATGTCAACGTTGATAAGACAGACTTAAACCTTAGCCCTTCTGCACATGCTCAGTTTAGTGTGTATTGCTAGAGAGGTTTTTTTTTTTTTCTTGGGAGAGTGCATGTGATCATTACAAGGCCAATCAGCACTGTCCAGACAGAAGTCAGGGGTTCTGCATCCTCCTAGAGCAGAAAAAAAACCTCATAGAAGCTTTAACCAGTGCTCTGCTGAAGTTATAAGACTGCTCTAAATGCTGATGAGAAAAAGTATTTAGCAGCTTATATTTACTGAAATAATTACACTTCCATGTTCTGTGTACTGTGGGAGACCAGATATAGTGAATGCAGGGTCCAGGGAGACCAGATATAGTGAATGCAGGGTCCGGGGAGACTAGATATAGTGAATGCAGGGTCTGGGGAGAGCGGATATAGTGAATGCAGGGTCCGGGGAGACCAGATATAGTGAATGCAGGGTCCTGGGAGAGTGGATATAGTGAATGCAGGGTCCGGGGAGACCAGATATAGTGAATGCAGGGTCCTGGGAGAGTGGATATAGTGAATGCAGGGTCCTGGGAGAGTGGATATAGTGAATGCAGGGTCCGGGGAGACCAGATATAGTGAATGCAGGGTCCTGGGAGAGTGGATATAGTGAATGCAGGGTCCGGGGAGACCAGATATAGTGAATGCAGGGTCCTGGGAGAGTGGATATAGTGAATGCAGGGTCCGGGGAGACCAGATATAGTGAATGCAGGGTCCTGGGAGAGTGGATATAGTGAATGCAGGGTCCGGGGAGAGCGGATATAGTGAATGCAAGGTCCGGGGAGCCCGGATATAGTGAATGCGGGGTCCGGGGAGAGCGGATATAGTGAATGCAGAGTCCGGGGAGACCAGATATAGTGAATGCAGGGTCCGGGGAGACCGGATATAGCGAATGCAGGGTCCGGGGAGACCGGATATAGTGAATGCAGGGTCCGGGGAGACCGGATATAGTGAATGCGGGGTCCGGGGAGACCGGATATAGTGAATGCGGGGTCCGGGGAGAGCGGATATAGTGAATGCAGGGTCCGGGGAGAGCGGATATAGTGAATGCAGGGTTCGGGGAGAGCGGATATAGAGAATTCAGGGTCCGGGGAGAGCGGATATAGTGAATCCAGGGTCCGGGGAGAGCGGATATAGTGAATGCAGGGTCCGGGGAGACCAGATATAGTGAATGCAGGTTCCGGGGAGACCGGATATAATGAATGCAGGGTCCGGGGAGACCGGATATAGTGAATGCAGGGTCTGGGGAGACCGGATATAGTGAATGCAGGGTCCGGGGAGACCGGATATAGTGAATGCAGGGTCTGGGGAGAGCGGATATAGTGAATGCAGGGTCCGGGGAGACCAGATATAGTGAATGCAGGGTCCGCGGAGACCAGATATAGTGAATGCAGGGTCCGGGGAGACCAGATATAGTGAATGCAGGGTCCTGGGAGAGTGGATATAGTGAATGCAGGGTCCGGGGAGACCAGATATAGTGAATGCAGGGTCCTGGGAGAGTGGATATAGTGAATGCAGGGTCCGGGGAGAGCGGATATAGTGAATGCAAGGTCCGGGGAGCCCGGATATAGTGAATGCGGGGTCCGGGGAGAGCGGATATAGTGAATGCAGGGTCTGGGGAGACCGGATATAGTGAATGCAGGTTCCGGGGAGACCGGATATAATGAATGCAGGGTCCGGGGAGACCGGATATAGTGAATGCAGGTTCCGGGGAGACCGGATATAATGAATGCAGGGTCCGGGGAGACCGCATATAGTGAATGCAGGGTCCGGGGAGACCTGATATAGTGAATGCAGGTTCCGGGGAGACCTGATATAGTGAATGCAGGGTCCGGCGTTTAGTAACACTTTAAAGTGGCCACCTAAGACACTAAAAAGATACAGAAAGGAAATAAGGAAATGTATATTTTATATACATTGTTAATTTTCTTTTCATGCTCAGAGCTAATATATAATTATTTTAATCTTTTCTTTTACGGGAGGAGGGAGCAACTATATAGCCCAGTTCCAATATTTATTTAATGAATCATTTTGTTTTTTTATTATGGTCAGAATTAAAAAAAAAAAATATATATATATATATATATACACATATACAGTGAGGAACAGAAATATTTGAACCCCCTGCGATTTTGCAAGTTCTCCCACTTCACCATCATGGAGGGGTCTGACATTCACATTGTAGATGCATTCCCACTCTGAGAGACAGACTTTTTTTTTAAAAATTCAGGAAATCCCATTGTATGATTTGTAAAGAATGTATTTGTCTTGCACGGCTGAACAGAAGTATTTGAACCCCTGAGAAGATC
The DNA here is from genome assembly GCF_062004578.1 of Staurois parvus. Taxonomy (NCBI): domain Eukaryota; kingdom Metazoa; phylum Chordata; class Amphibia; order Anura; family Ranidae; genus Staurois; species Staurois parvus. Next base: position 720,163 of record NW_028318227.1, read on the forward strand.
CGTGTTAATATTTGGTACAGAAGCCTTTGTCTGCAATTACAGAGGTCAGACGTTTCCTGTAGTTCCTGACCAGGTTTGCACTGCAACAGGGATTTTGGCCGACTCCTCCACACCGATCTCCTCTAGATCTGTCAGGTTTCGGGGCTGTCGCTGAGCAACACGGAGTTTCAGCTCCCTCCCAAGATGTTCTATTGGATTTAGGTCTGGAGACTGGCTAGGCCACTCCAGAACCTTGATATGCTTCTTACGGAGCCACTCCTTGGTTATCCTGGCTGTGTGCTTCGGGTCGTTGTTATGTTGGAAGACCCAGCCATGACCCATCTTCAATGCTCTGACTGAGGGAAGGAGGTTGTTGCTCAAAATCTCACAATAAATGGCCCCATTCATCCTCTCCTTAATACAGTGCAGTTGTCCTGTCCCCTTCGCAGAAAAGCACCTCCAAAACATGATGTTACCACCCCCATGCTTCACAGTAGGGATGGTGTTCTTGGGAGGCAACTCATCCTTCTTTTTCCTCCAAACACGACGAGTGAAGTTTAGACCAAAACGTTCTACTGTGGTTCTCATCTGACCACATGCCTTTCTCCCATGCCTCCTCTGCATCATCCAGATGGTCATTGGCAAACTTCAGATGGGCCTGAACATGTGATGACTTGAGCAGGGGAACCTTCCATGCAATGCATGATTTGAAACCATGACGGCGTAGTGTTCTACCGACAGTGACCTTTGAAACTGTGGTCCCAGCTCTCTTCATGTCATTGACCAGCTCCTCCCTTGTAGTTCTGGGCTGATTCCTCACCTTCCTTATCATCAGTGATACCCCACGAGGTGACATCTTGCATGGAGCCCCAGTCCGAGGGAGACTGACAGTCGCCTTTATCCTCTTCCATTTTCTAAGAATTGCTCCAACAGTTAATCTATTTTCACCAAGCTGCTTGGCAATTGCCCCGTAGCCCTTTCCAGCCTTGTGGAGGTCCACAATTTTGTCTCTGGTGTCTTTTGACAGCTCTTTGGTCTTGCCCATGGTAGTAGTTGGCGTCTGACTGACTGTGGGGTGGACAGGTGTCTTTAAAGAGCTCAGACAGGTGCTACTAAGTTAGATTAATGAGTGGAGTAGAGGTGGACTTTTTAAAGGCGCAGTAACAGGTCTTTGAGAGCCAGAATTCTTGCTGTTTCTCAGGTGTTCAAATACTTCTGTTCAGCAGTGCGAGACAAATACATTCTTTACAAATCATACAATGTGATTTCCTGAATTAGTTTTTAAATTCTGTCTCTCAGAGTGGGAATGCCCCTACAATGTGAATGTCAGACCCCTCCATGATTTCTAAGTGGGAGAACTTGCAAAATCGCAGGGGGTTCAAATACGTCTGTTCCTCACTGTATTTACATATATATTAAGGATACACCGATACAGCTTTTTTTATCGGCAAATATGAGTATCGATACTTTTGGTCCATCACTCGCCGATACCGATTACTGATACTTTGCGGTACGATTTGTGTTCATGGACGTAAATTGAACCGCAAAGAATAGCATGTGATTTGAACAGGAATGTGATTCCTGTCCAAATCGCATGCGGTCTTCTCATTGCTCCTGTGTGAAGCCAGGCTTGTCATACCTCAAGTTCAACCAGGAGTGGTGCGGGGAACCTCCCTGCAGGCATCCCATGCTGAGTGTCAGTGGTAGGAGAGGAGAGAAAGCTGCGGGGATTTGAAATCCCTGACGCTTTCTTTCTTCTCCTTGCAGTGATGACAGTTCGCGCTAGAGGACTTTTGATTGGTCAGCACCATTACGTGGATGATGGGAAACTGCATGCGATTTGTACAGGAATCACATTCCTGTTCAAATGACTTGCTAATCTTTGCGGTTCAATTTGCGTCCATTAACGCAAATCGCACCGCAAAGTATCGGTTAAGGTATCGGGAGTATTTTCATGAATATGAGTACTTATGAAAATACTCAGGTTTGGCACCAATACCAGTATCGGTGCATCCCTAATGTACACGGCTCAAAAAAATGAAAGGAAGACTTTATAATCAGAGTCTAGCACAGGGGTGGGCAAACTTTTTGACTTGAGGGCCGCAATGGGTTCATATATTGGACCCGGGGGCCGGACCAAGAGTAGATGAATGATGTGTATGTGTCATCCATAGTAAGTATAGTAATATTCCCCCATAGTAAGCATAGTAATTCATCCCCCATATAGTAATTCATCCCCCATAGTAATTCATCCCCCATAGTAATTCATCCCCCATATAGTAATTCATCCCCCATATAGTAATTCATCCCCCAGAGTAATTCATCCCCCATATAGTAATTCATCCCCCACATAGTAATACATCCCCCATATAGTAATTCATCCCCCATATAGTAATTCATCCCCCATATAGTAATTCATCCCCCACATAGTAATTCATCCCCCCTATAGTAATTCATCCCCCCTATAGTAATTCATCCCCCCTATAGTAATTCATCCCCCATATAGTAATTCATCCCCCCTATAGTAATTAATCCCCCATAGTAATTCATTCCCCATATTAATTCATTCCCCATATTAAGTCCCCAAGTCCCCCCTGTGTCAATTCACTTACCTTTGCTCCGCGCGTTCCTCTCGCCGTGTTCCCGCGCCGCTCCGGTGTAGCATGAAAATCTGTCTCCTATGAGGATCTGTCCCCCTCGACGTATCTGCGCATGTGCCAGTTTCAGGCATAAGCAGCCGATCGGCGATCTCCGGCACATGCGCAGATACGTCGAGGGGGACAGATCCTCATAGGAGACAGATTTTCATGCTACACCGGTCTTCAGGGCGGACTGTGAGAGGAGCCTAGCGGGAGCCTAGCTCCGCGGGCCAGATTAAAAGGTCCGCCGGGCCGTAGTTTGCCCATTGCTGGTCTAGCATCAAGTCAATGAAACTCCTGGGATATGGATCTGGTCAGGTAAGTAGCAGAGGGGGTTGTTAATCAGTGTCAGCTGCTTTGGTGTTAATGAGATTACCAACAGATGCACTAGGTGGGCAACAATGAGATGACCCTCAAAACAGGAATGGTTTTACAGGTGGAGGCCACTGACATTTTTTTTCCTACTCATCTTTTCTGACTGTTTTTCACTAGTTTTGCATTTGGCTAGGGTCAGTGTCTCTACTGGTAGCATGAGGCCATACCTGGACCCTACAGAGGTTGCACAGGCAGTCCGACTCCTCCAGAATGGCACATCAATATGTGCCGTTGCTAGAAGGTTTGCTGTGTCTCCCAGCACAGTCTCAAGAAAATGGAGGAGATTCCAGGAGACAGGCAGTTACTCTAGGAGAGCTGGACAGGGCAGTAGAAGGTCCTTAACCCATCAGCAGGACCGGTATCTGCTCCTTTTTGCAAGGAGGAACAGGTTGAGCCCTGCCAGAGCCCTACAAAATGACCTCCAGCAGGCCACTGGTGTGAATGTCTCTGACCAAACAATCAGAAACAGACTTCATGAGGGTGGCCTGAGGGCCCGACATCCTCTAGTGGGCCCTGTGATCACTTCCTGGCACCATAGAGCTCGATTGGCATTTGCCATTGAACACCAAAATTGGCTACAGTCCCCTGTAGGTCGATCATTTTCATTTCCATCAAACGATGGGGTATCCTTATGTTCCTAACTCATTACCCCGTCCATATCAGTATAGAAATCCAGCATGATATTTTTCCCCATTGAGATCTGATGTGTTTTCAAAGTGTTACTTTAATTTTTTTGAGCCGTGTATATACACTATATTGCAAAAAGTATTGGGCCGCCGGCCTTTCCACGCACATGAACTGTAATGGCCCCCCAGTCTTAGTCCATAGGGTTCAATATGGAGTTGGCCCCGCCCTTTGCAGCTATAACAGCTTCACCTCTTCTGGGAAGGCCGTCCACAAGGTTTAGGAGGGTGTCTATGGGAAGGTTGGACCATTCTTCCAGAAGTACATTTGTCAGGTCAGGCACTGATGTCGGGGGAGGAGGCCTGGATCACAGTTTCTGCTCTAATTCATCCCAAAGGTGTTCTATGGGGTTGAGGTCAGGACTCTGTGCAGGACAGTCAAGTTCCTCCACCCCAAACTGGCTCCTCCATGTCTTTATGGACCTTGCTTTGTGCACTGGTGCGCAGTCATGTTGGAACAGGAAGGGACCATCCCCAAACTCTTCCCACAAAGTTGGGAGCATGAAATTGTCCAAAATGTCGCCTTAAGAGTTCCCTTCACTGGAACTAGAGGGCTAAGCCCAACCCCTGAAAAGCAACCCCACACCATAATCCCCCCTCCACCAAACCTTACACGTGGCACAGGCACCTTTCTCCTGGCAACTGCCAAACCCAGACATGTCCATCGGATTGCCAGAGAGAGAAGCGTGATTGGTCACTCCAGAGACATCTCCACTGCTCTAGAGTCCAGTGGCGGCGTGCTTTACACCACGGCATCCGAATCTTTGCATTGCACTTGGTGATGTAAGGCTTGGATGCAGCTGCTCGGCCATGGAAACCCATTCCATGAAACTCTCTATGCACTGTTGTTGGGTTTATCTGAAGGCCACACCAAGTTTGGAGGTCTTTAGCTATTGACTCTGCAGACAGTTGGCAACTTCTGCGCACTGTGCGCTTCAGCATGCGCTGACCCTGCCCTGTCATGTGACGTGGCCTACCACTTGGTGGCTGAGTGGCTGTTGTTCCCAGTTGCTTCCACTTTGTTATAATCCCACTAACAGTTGAGCGTGGAATATTTAGTAGCAAGGAAAAAATATAGTTTGGGGGGTGATCTAAGAGAGAGGGATTTCATGTCTGCTTTTTTCTGGCACTCTATGCTCGTTTTTTTTAAATGCATACCCGTCTGTTCTTAGCTGCTTTGTTGAAAAGCAGAGCAATCGCTCAAGCTGAACTTTACACAACTAAATGAGTCAGAAGATATAAAGCTCCTTCCTCAGCCCCCTCCAATACTTACCTGAGCCCCATCTCAGTCCAGCAATGTGCATGAGAGCCGAGGCTCTACCGGGTCTCTCTCTCCACATTGGCTGACTCACACCCAATGAGAAGGAAGAGGGGCAGGACTGAGCCACACATAGACACACAGTGTTTGTCTCTGAATCTAGGAGCCAGCTAAAAAATGTTTTTTTGTTCAGGGTAGCATGGGTTGTCAGCGCCCAGGGCAAGGCAACCTTTGGGCGACAAGCTTAGGGGATACGATTTGCCACCCAACAATCACGCCATGTTTTAGGCGCCGTTGAAAATGATGGAACCTGAACCTGCATTTTGAGATCAGCGGTTCTGCCATGATCCCAAAACACCCACGTGTGAATAGAGCCGCCCTGGTTCCCAAATATGCGATTCTGGATGCGTTTTAAAACTCACAGATTTGTACGACAGGCTAGATAATGTGTTCCTATTGAGGTTGTTCACACAGATGCAATCCACATGCATTGTGTTTTGAGTGCCATTATAAATGGAATCCTGTGCGAGTTTGTAGCGCGATATTCCAGACTCACGAGTGACAGAGTGGCATGCGGAGATAAGTGTTCACATAGGATTGCTATTGACAGGAGTGTTTTTTTATTGAAGTCAATTGGAGGCTTTTTTGCATTGAAGTCTAAGGGAGGTCTTCTTGCATTGAAGTCTAGGAGGGCAACTTTCCATTGAAGTCTATGGGAGGCGACTTTCCATTGAAGTCTATGGGAGGCGACTTTCCATTGAAGTCTATGGGAGGTGACGTTCCATTGAAGTCTATGGGAGGTGACGTTCCATTGAAGTCTATGGGAGGCGACGTTCCATTGAAGTCTATGGGAGGCGACGTTCCATTGAAGTCTATGGGAGGCGGCTTTCCATTGAAGTCTATGGGAGGCGGCTTTCCATTGAAGTCTATGGGAGGCGGCTTTCCATTGAATTCTATGGGAGGCGACGTTCCATTGAATTCTATGGAAGGCGACTTTCCATTGAAGTCTATGGGAGGTGACTTTCCATTGAAGTCTATGGGAGGCGACTTTCCATTGAAGTCTATGGGAGGCGACTTTCCATTGAAGTCTATGGGAGGGGACTTTCCATTGAAGTCTATGGGAGGCGACGTTCCATTAAAGTCTATGGGAGGCGACGTTCCATTAAAGTCTATGGGAGGCGACGTTCCATTAAAGTCTATGGGAGGCGACGTTCCATTGAAGTCTATGGGAGGCGACGTTCCATTGAAGTCTATGGGAGGCGACGTTCCATTGAAGTCTATGGGAGGCGACGTTCCATTGAAGTCTATGGGAGGCGACGTTCCATTGAAGTCTATGGGAGGCGACGTTCCATTGAAGTCTATGGGAGGCGACGTTCCATTGAAGTCTATGGGAGGCGACGTTCCATTGAAGTCTATGGGAGGCGACGTTCCATTGAAGTCTATGGGAGGCGACGTTCCATTGAAGTCTATGGGAGGCGACGTTCCATTGAAGTCTATGGGAGGCGGCTTTTCATTGAAGTCTATGGGAGGCGACGTTCCATTGAAGTCTATGGGAGACGACTTTTCATTGAAGTCTATGAAATATGGCTTTGCATTAAACTCTATGGGAGGTGAATTTGCATTGAAGTCTATGGAGAGCTACTTTGCTTAAAAGTCTATGGGAGGCAGTGTGTGAACCCAGGCACCAGGACACAATTTCTAGTCAGTATGGAGACCTGGCGCCTGGGATTTTTCGAGCTCTGAGGTAAGTGTTACATGTTTGTTAATTAAAGAATCAGGAATCGAACATTTATAACCACTTTAATTTAGAGAGTCTGAAGGAATTAGTGTCCACTGTGTCCTTTCTTTAGAAAACTCCATAATACTCTTTCATACCAATGTCTTGAATGCACCCTGCCTTCAATATTTCCTAAATAAATATTTTATATTGTGACAGTGCTGTGCCCTGCCACGGTGAAAAGGGAATATCACACAAAGGTTCATCCTTCCTGAGACTCTTTGAAGACTCTGGACTCCAGAACCCAGCCCAAGGATTACCAATCCTTCTTCACCATGGCTGGGCGTAGCCCTGTGACAATATAGACAGAAATAAGGAAGAAGCGACTAAAAACATTCTCTTATTGGACAAGGTGGAGAGGCAAGTCAGCGACATCACAGTTTCTACCCCATCCAATCAAACATTGGATCAACACTTTGCATTGCAGAAAGTGTTCTTTGAGTGGTGGTCATGCCAAGCAATAACCCCGTGTGCTCACAATGCAGCAGGGAGGCCCAATGGCATGAGATCTGGAAGCTAGTGGAGATCACTGGAGTAGTGGTGTCTGTACGGAGATTTCCAGCTTTCATGGGGATCCCACAGGTACGGCACATACATACCTACATTGGCCCAAACTGGACCAATTTAATGTTGTAAAAATTGCCATAACTAACCTTCAAGCTGAACTTGAAGTTCCCCCCACCCCCCACCTACCATATTTGGCACATTACATTTTTTGGGGGGAAGCAGGTTACCTAGTCTCTGTCCTGAGCAGAAGTTTGGCCACCCCTCTCTTTGCCTGCAGCCTTCTGGGCTAGGTCACAGGTCCCCGAAGACTACAGGACCATGTCACAGGTCCCCGAAGACTACAGGACCATGTCACAGGTCCCAGAAGACTGTGGGACCATTCATAAGGCACAGCACTGCATGCACGTGTGCAGTGGGAAGCTGGCTGTGAAGCTGCAAGGAATTGCAGATTTGCACGTTGGGCAGACAGAGAATTCTTTTGGGATTCGGTCGTTTGGTTCTTCATATTAGTTGTCTTCATGTGTGACCATTGTCCCCTCATGTGTGACCTGTTATGCACATTCTACTTAGTTACCATGTAAACCTGTGACTGGAAATTCCCGTCCTACAGATCTGTAATACATAAACAGCTTTGAGCTTTTTCATGTGAGTTTCTTTTCTTTGAAGAACCGTCATGGAGGTATTTCAGGCTCAGTCTAATGTGAATGAGTGTTATCAGCGATCTATACATGCCTCTCAAGACTGATCAAGTATAGAATTATTGCAGGAGACCCATAATTTGCTTGGTTTAAGTGCTGAGTTTTGAATTATAGGTTGGGAAAATAAAGCCTCTTTAATTCTAAGGGACTTAAGGGACTAGTGGCTCCTGGATTAACGACCCGATCGAGTGCTTTAACCGAGTCTGACAATCCTGGAAGATTAAAATCTGTTCAGAGCACATGACACCTCTTCTTTAGGAGTGGCCATGGCTAATTTCTGTTGTAATCCATTTATTTGGTCTGGTAGTTTTTATAATGGTACATTTTTTCTTGATAATTATAGTTTTGGGGGTTATTTTTCCAACCTGTTAGAGGCAGTAACCATCATCAACCAGTATTGCTCAAATTAGTGATTTCTCAAATATACCAGATTAGCTAAACCTAGAAACCCCTTCCTTGTGCTTCCAATTTGGGTGGGCACTTCTTCTTAGCTGCTGTATAATTGCATATATTGGGGTTGATAGATGGTTGGATGGCCATAATGATTGCTCATGTATACCAGGTTAGATAAGTCCAGGAACCCCTCTCCTATCTTTCCAAGTTTGATGATAGATTGGAAAATATATTGGGGTTGATGGATGGTTGGATGACCCCAGTGATTGCTCAAGTATACCAAGTTAGATAAACTCAGAAACCCCTCTCCCGTCTTTCCAAGTTTGGGTGGCACTGCTTCTTTGATGCTTGATAAGTACATATATTGGGGTTGATAGATAGTTGGATGGCCATAATGATTGCCCAAGTATACCAGATTAGACAAGCCTAGAAACCCCTTCCACGTCTTTCCAAGTTTGGGTGGCACTGCTTCTTTGTTGCTAGATAAGTACATATATCGGGGTTGATAGATGGTTGGATGGCCACAATGAATGCTCAAGTATACGAGGTTAGATTAGCCTAGAAACCCCTTCCCCGTCTTTCTAAGTTTGGGTGACCACTACTTCTTTGCTGCTGTATAATTGCATATATTAGGGTTGATAGATGGTTGGATGGCCATAATGAATGCTGATGTATACTAGGTTAGCTAAGTCTAGTAACCCCTCTCCTATCTTTCCAAGTTTGATGATAGATTAGTACATATATTGGCATTCATTCATTACAGATAAGTACATATATTGGGGTTGATAGATGGTTGGATGGCCATAATGATTGCTCAAGTATACCAGATTAGATTAGCCTAGAAACCCCTTCCCTGTTTTCTAAGTTTGGGTGACCACTGCTTCTTTGCTGCTGTATAATTGCATATATTGGGGTTGATAGATGGTTGGATGGCCATAATGATTGCCCAAGTATACCAGATTAGACAAGCCTAGAAACCCCTTCCCCATCTTTCCAGGTTTGGGTGACCACTGCTTCTTTGCTGCTGTATAATTGCATATATTGGGGTTGATAGATGGTTGGATGGCCATAATGATTGCCCAAGTATACCAGATTAGACAAGCCTAGAAACCCCTTCCCCGTCTTTCCAGGTTTGGGTGGCACTGCTTCTTTGATGCTAGATAAGTACATATATTGGGGTTGATAGATGGTTGGATGGCCATAATGAATGCTGACGTATACTAGGTTAGATAAGTCTAGGAACCCCTCTCCTGTCTTTCCAAGTTTGATTGTAGATTAGTACGTATATTGGAGTTGATGGATGGTTGGATGACCCCAATGATTGCTCAAGTATACCAAGTTATATAAGCCTAAAAACCCCTCTCCCGTCTTTCCACATTTGGGTGGCCACTGCTTCTTTGCTGCTAGATAAGTACGTATAATGATTTCCCAAGTATACCAGATTAGACAAGCCTAGAAACCCCTTCCACGTCTTTCCAAGTTTGGGTGGCACTGCTTCTTTGTTGCTAGATAAGTACATATATCGGGGTTGATAGATGGTTGGATGGCCACAATGATTGCTCAAGTATACGAGGTTAGATTAGCCTAGAAACCCCTTTCCCGTCTTTCTAAGTTTGGGTGACCACTGCTTCTTTGCTGCTGTATAATTGCATATATTAGGGTTGATAGATGGTTGGATGGCCATAATGAATGCTGATGTATACCAGGTTAGCTAAGTCTAGTAACCCCTCTCCTATCTTTCCAAGTTTGATGATAGATTAGTACATGTATTGGCATTAATTCATTATTAGTACATATATTGGCATTAATTCATTATTAGTACATATATTGGCATTCATTCATTATAGATAAGTACATATATTGGGGTTGATAGATGGTTGGATGGCCATAATGATTGCTCAAGTATACCAGATTAGATTAGCCTAGAAACCCCTTCCCCGTCTTTCCAAGTTTGGGTGGCCACTGCTTCTTTGACGCTAGATAATTACGTATATTAGGGTTGATAGATGGTTGGATGGCCATAATGATTGCTCAAGTATACCAGATTAGATAATCCTAGAAACCCCTTCCCCGTCTTTCTAAGTTTGGGTGACCACTGCTAGTTTGCTGCTGTATAATTGCACATATTGGGGTTGATAGATGGTTGGATGGCCATAATGAATGCTGATGTATACTAGGTTAGATAAGTCTAGGATCCCCTCTCCTATCTTTCCAAGTTTGATGATAGATTAGTACATATATTGGCATTCATTCATTATAGATAAGTACATATATTGGGGTTGATAGATGGTTGGATGGCCATAATGAATGTTGATGTATACTAGGTTAGATACATCTAGAAACCCCTCTCCCATCTTTCCAAGTTTGGGTGGCCACTGCTTCTATGATGCTAGATAAGTACATATATTAGGGTTGATAGATGGTTGGATGGCCACAAGAATTGCTCAAGTATACCAGATTAGATAAGCCTAGAAACCCCTTCCCTGTCTTTCTAAGTTTGGGTGGCCACTGCTTCTATGATGCTAGATAAGTACATACATTGGGGTTGATAGATGGTTGGATGGCCATAATGAATGCTGACGTATACTAGGTTAGATAAGTCTAGGAACCCCTCTCCTGTCTTTCCAAGTTTGATTGTAGATTAGTACATATATTGGGGTTGATGGATGGTTGGATGACCCCAATGATTGCTCAAGTATACCAAGTTATATAAGCCTAAAAACCCCTCTCCCGTCTTTCCACATTTGGGTGGCCACTGCTTCTTTGCTGCTAGATAAGTACGTATATTGGGGTTGATGGATGGTTGGATGGCCACAATTTGGCTTTATCTACTAAAGGCAAAAAGGCTGTTCAATCTGCATGGGAATTTTCCCCAAAACTTAGTGGATGAGATGAAGCTCTGCTGACTTCCTTCATCCAGTCATGTGCAAGCAAAAATGCGATTGGGTATTCTTTGCACAGTAAAACCTCACCATATTCACTAAGCTATGGGGTAAATTTCCTTGCAAAGTGTATCTTCCCTTGCAAATTGAACAGCACAGTTTCCTCTAATAAACCAACCGCATTGTGGCCATCTATAAGCCTAACAGCAGCACCTACATCATTGCACAGCCGACATCACACATTGGCATTTTTGAAGGAACAACTATTGTAATTTATTTACACCCAGTACTGGTTATCCTGCATGACATTAGGAGTGGTAAAATGTGCACACAGGGAGTAGAGAGTCAAGGCAATAGGAGTATTCTGTTTCAAATGCGGCTTTATGCATTGACATAGCTCCTTAGACCCAGTCTTTCCAAACAGTATGGTCACCTGCTGACTTGGCACCATCCACAGGCAGCTTAACTCTTCAATAATATACAAAAGTTGCAGGAATCCCTGCTGTCAGAATACAATAGCACAGCGGGAAGGATTCCCCCATCCAACTAGCTCATGTAGGTTCATTTTTTGAATTAAGAACCAGCAAACACAAATGCTCCTGCGCTTGGGGATGGACTTGATGCTACAACCACATTAAGAATGTCCTGGAACATGCACACCTTGCTGCCCTCAAATAGACCGGGGGAATCCAAATTCTCTGAATGAGGAAAGAACAAACAGAGGGCGCACAGGCGCCCTCTGTTCTTTCCTCATTCATTTTTTGAATTGTGTGAATGGGAGAATACTTTTTTTTTTTCTGTATAACTCTATGGTTGATCAAAAAAAAAAAAAAAAAAAAAAAAAAGATCCATGTATTGCCAGCCTTAGGGCTTGTTCACACTTGACTAGTTTCTAACTCTTGCCAAACACCCCTATAGCATTTGACAGGCATTAGATAGGTGTTTGGGAAGCATTTTTAACGCTCCCCAAATGCCCTATGCATGTTTTTGAGGTGTTTGATAGGCGTTTTCCAAGCATTAAAACAGCACCACAAACGCCTATAATGACGTTTAATGGTATTAACGCTCTGCAAATGCCTTGGAAAGCTCCGCAAACGCCTGCCAGGCATTTGAGGAGTGTCTCCGTAGACTTGATTGGGAGGCTTCAACTCCTCCTGACTGGACATGAGGGGGTTTATTTACTAAAGCTGGAGAGTCCAAAATCAGACTCCCTTCTGCATAGAAACCAATCAGCTTCTAACCTCAGCTTGTTCAATGAAGCTTTGGCAATGAAACCTGGAAGCTGATTGGTTTCTATGCAGAAGGGAGTCTGATTTTGGACTCTCCAGCTTTAGTAAATAAACCCCGAGGTGTCAATGTTGCCACAACGTGACGCTAACGCTTCAGTGTGAACAGCACTGTGTGCTGCTATGTGTAGAATTTTCATAGGCGTTTGAGGAGCGTTAAAAACTCTTCCCAAACGCCTGCTAACAAAGCTAGTGTGAACTTAGCCTTAGAGAAAGAAGCCCATACAAATACAAGGAGAGGTTACAAAGTCTGTGTAGACAACACCACTGGTAGCAGCTGAACCCAGAACTCCAGCAAGACTGCCAACCACTTCACCATAGTGCCATTGCATGCTCTTGCTGTCTACATGGCAAACTACAATTCTGGCCCAGTTCTGTGTCATTTTCTCAGGCCTGACTAGCAGTAACTCGTTATTAACTGCCAAGTTACATGTCTCTTGGTGATGTTTCTGCTTCTAGGCCAATAAGAACATCATGATCCCATTTTTCCTCATCAAGGAACAATTAGTTAGTCTCTATACAATAGGAATCCAATAACTGAACAGTCTCAAAGGTTTCCGAAAGGGTATGACTTATATTTCAATCAAATTTTAAATGAGTTTATAATTCTAAAATCCATTAACCTGGGTTGCCCTAAGGCTCGATGCTCCTCTTGGGTATCTCCCCCCTGACATAGAAGAAGTGTCACAATTGCTTCAGTTCTTTTAGCCCACGTGTGAAAATTGTCATTAACACTCGGGATACTTCTTCAGATTGTTGGAGACACCTGAAGTATAACGCCACATTCTAACGAAAGAAGAAATAAAGTCAACTTTATCATTTTTCCATTGTTAGTTTCCTGGTTCCCTTGTATCCAATTATCCAAACAAGCGTCCAAAATGTTGGTTGTGTTCTTTGAAAAGGGTTCAGCTTTCCCTTCTTGCTGGTTGGGATCAGTAGCCAGCACTGTAAACTTTTAACAGTGAGTTCTCTCTCATCGCAGGAAATTTGTAAAAGTGTTAACTGGTTACCTTTAGCATTGTACTCCTACCTGATATTAAAACTGAAAACTTAATTTTCGTAGTTTCCCTAGCGGTCTGATTATGTCCATATTTCTGTGCTCAAAGCGGTACATTTTTTTGCATGGAAATATGTTGTTTTTTTATTGTAGGCCTGTAATTTTTAGGAATAACTCACTGAAATATGTCCAAACAAGAGTCTAGTAAACATCCCGGGGATGATAAAATTTGAAACACGAAATCGTAAATTATAATTTAATAAATAATCATAAAAATAATAATAATATAATAATAAATTTAATTCAATAATATAATCAAACCAAAAACACTGAAATGTGAAATAGAGCGCCAAGTTCGCACATCGCTGAGCAAAGTCGCAGAATCGTTTTCAGTGTCTGATGAGGAATTTCCCCCACGAATCATTATCACTCAATTCTGCAAGTGGTTCTGATTTACTATCGCTGTTCTCTAGCGGTCTAAAACCGCGTCTGACCTAAAGGGACGCTTTTTGGACGCCATGGACGTTTCTCAGTTTCCAGGCAGAAAGAACAGTAAAAATGCAGGCAGGGCGCCGGACAAAGCACTCGGGACAAAATGTATGTGAAATGGTTTGATACAGGAATGTTATACTATGTGATTTTAGTGAATTTAGTGAATGTCACTTTTTCACATTTTTACATTTCCCGGCGTTCCGTCCCCCGTACGTCCCGACGTCGCAGGGAACGGAACCCGGAAGACCGATGCTGGCATCGGCCGGAGGACATTGCCGGGGACACTGCAGGGGGGACATCGCGGGAGCGCAGGACAAGGTAAGTGAAGAAGGGATCCCGGAGCAACGCTGCATGGTATTCCCGAGTGTAGCTCAGGGGGGTTACCGCTTGTGGTGCTGAAACTTTACCCCAAGCTACACTCGGGAATACCGCCAGGGGGGTTAAATCTGCTTGGAGTGCAGAATTAAAACTATGCCATCTGCTTCTTGGCTCCCCTTTTGTTGGTCAATGCTGTGAGCTGTCCATGGATTACTTGTTGCTGACCCTTGCCTTGTACCTGGACTTCTCTTTGGTTTGCTGTCTGAACTTGACGTGGAATTGTTTACGGGACTACACTTGCTCGCTGTATGTCGTGCCAAACAGCAAAGAAAAATGCCCAACTCAACTTACCAACCAGCCTGCAACCAACCGAATTGTCCTGTTTGCTTTAACCTCCCTGGCGGTCTGATTATTTCAGATTTTTGGTGCTGAAAGCGGTGCCATTATTTTGCATGGAAATATGTATTTCTTTTATTGTAGGCTGTAATTTTTAGGAATAACTCACTGAAATCTGTCTGAACAAGAATCTAGTAAACATCCCGGGGATGATAAAATTTGAAACACAAAATCATAAATTATAATTTAATAAAAAATAATAATATAATAATAATACATTTAATTCAATAATATAATCAAACCAAAAACACTGAAATGTGAAATAGAGCGCCAAGTTCGCACATCACTGAGCAAAGTCGCAAAATTATTTTCAGTGTCTGATGAGGAATTTCCCCCACGAATCATTATCACTCAATTCTGCAAGTGGTTCTGATTTACTATCGCTGTTCTCTAGCCGGTCTAAAACCACTTTTGACCTAAAGGGGACGCTTTTTGGACGCCATGGACGTTTCTCAGTTTCTGGGCAGAAAGAACAATCAAAATGCAGACAGGGGACAGGACAAAGCACTCGGGACAAAATGTATGTGAAATGGGTTGAAACAGCAATGTTTTACTATGTAAAATCGTTTTGAAAAAAATTACTTTTTTTTTAAATTTTCAAATTTCCCACCACCGCCGGCAGCGTCGCCCGTACGTCCCGACGTCACAGGAACCGGAACACAGGAGGCGGATGCCGGCATCAGCCGGAGGAGATGGCTGGGGACGCTGCAGGGGACATATCGCAGGAGCGAAGGACAAGGTAAGTGCTGCAGGGACTCCCTATGCAGCGCCGCATGGTAAGCCCGAGTGTAGCTGGGGGGGGGTTACCGCTTTTGGTACTGAAACTTTACCCCGAGCTACACTCGGGAATACCGCTAGGGAGGTTAAAAACAGGGATTTAGTTTGCACACGTTTGCAAATACATGCGTAAGCTGCAGAGCCTCGTCACGGCACCCCAGTATTATCTACAGCCCTAACTCTATAAATTTTGAAAGGCTCCATAGTAGAAGCACATGAATAATAATGGATAGACTGAGGGCAGGTAAGTGCCCAGCATATAGCACAGTGGCAGCTAAGATGTCCAGTGTGCACCAATATACCAACAGAACACTAAACCCCTTTTTTTTATCGCAAACTGTTTGAACAATTCGGATGGTTGCAGGTTGGTTGGTAAGTTGAGCTGGGAATTTTTCTTGGTTGTTGTTTGACATGTGTCACCTTTCCATGTGCTCCTTGCTGCAAAAAGCCAGTTATAGATTAGGGCAGTTGCCATTTGTTTATACTGTTGGTATATTGGTGAGGCATGCACTGGGCACTTTCGCTGCCATTTTGCCTTTAACCCCCCTGGCGGTATTCCCGAGTGTAGCTTGGGGTTAACTTTCAGTACCAGAAGCGGTAACCCCGAGCTACACTCGGGAATACACTGCAGCGTTCCTCCAGGATCCCTCCAGCACTTACCTTGTCCTGCACTCCCGTGATGTCCTCCCTGCACCGTCCCCGGCTATGTCCTCCAGCCGATGCTGGCATGTGTCTTTTCCGGATTCCGTTCCCTGCGAGTGTCGGGACGTACGGGGGATGGAACCGGCGGGAATTTCAAAAATGCAAAAATTTTGAATTCACTCAATACACTAAAATCATAGTATAACATTCCTGTATCAAACCATTTCACATACATTTTGTCCCGAGTGCTTTGTCCTGCGCCCTGCCTGCATTTTTACTGTTCTTACCTCCTCCCATGCTTGCTTCCAGGACTTCTCCCGAGCTTCTCCCATCCTATGGAACTCCCTACCCCAATCTGTCTGGCTATCTCCTAATCTATTCACCTTTAGACGATCCCTGAAAACCTTTCTCTTTAACCTTCCTGGCGGTATTCCCGAGTGTAGCTCGGGGTTAACTTTTAGTACCAGAAGCAGTAACCCCGAGCTACACTCGGGATTACACTTCAGCACTTCTCCAGCGATCCCTGTTTAACTTACCTTGTCCTGCGCTCCCGCAATGTCCCCTCTGCAGTGTCCCCGGACATCTCCTCCTGCGGATGCCGGCATCTGTCTTCCGGGTTTCGGTCCCTGCGCCGTCGGGACGTACGGGGGATAGAACCGGAGGGAAATTCAAAAATGTCAAAATTGTACATTCACTAAATACACTAAAATCACATAGTATAACATTCCTGTATCAAACCATTTCACATACATTTTGTCCCGAGTGCTTTGTCCGGCGCCCTGCCTGCATTTTTACTGTTCTTTCCACCTGGAAACTGAGAAACGTCCATGGCGTCCAAAAAGCGTCCCTTTAGGTCAAAAGCGGTTTTAGACCGGCTAGAGAACAGCGATAGTAAATCAGAACCACTTGCAGAATTGAGTGATAATGATTGGTGGGGGAAATTCCTCATCAGACACTGAAAACGATTCTGCGACTTTGCTCAGCGATTTGCGAACTTGGCGCTCTATTTCAAATTTCAGTGTTTTTGGTTTGATTACATTATTGAATTACATTTATTATTATTATATTATAATTTTTTATGATTATTTATTATATTATAATTTATGATTTCGTGTTTCAAATTGTATCATACCCGGGATGTTTACTAGACTCTTGTTCGCACAGATTTCAGTGAGTTATTCCTAAGAATTACAGACCTACGATAAAAAAACAACATATTTCCATTGAAAATAATGTACCGCTTTGAGCACAGAAATACTGACATGCTCAGTCTACTAGGGGGGTTAAGAAGGAGTGGGCTCCCTCCAGGCATACCTGCCCTCAGTCTATCCATTATTATACATGTGTTTCTACTATGGAGGCTGTCAAAATGTATAGAGTTAGGACTGCAGATAATACCGGGGCGCTGTGCAGAGGCTCTGCAGCTTACTCATGTTTTTGCAAATGTGCATAATCTAATCCCCTGTTTTTAACAAAAACTCCTAAACAAGACAATACGATTGGTTGCAGGCTGGTTGGTAAGTTGAGCTGGGAATTTTTCTCTCATTACGTTGACCTTCCATGTGCTCCTTGCTGCAAAGGCCACTTATAGATTGGGGCAGGTGCCGTTTTTCGCTGTATGACGTGACCTCAAAATTGTCTATTGTACTGTCTACACTTGTTTGCTACCTGCCATGACCTTGGAACTGTTTCCGGACCATGCTTACCCACTACCTGTCCTATGACTGCCCCAGTCTTTGTCTACTGCCTGGCCAGCCTCAAAACTACTGATACCCTTTTTTTGTCTCATTTGCTAAGTCCCAGTGCCATCTGGCCAGGAAATATAGCATTGTGTTCTAAGACTCGGGGGCAATGGACAACCAAGTACCAGTAGGCCTGCTTGCCTTAAGAAAACAGGGTTGCTAACGGCAGAAGAAACAACAGTTAACAATGGTTCCTGATAGAGTGTGTTTCAGTCTCTATACAGACCCAAGCATACAGGCCTTGGCCTGGTCAGTTCAGACGCTCTTCATGTGCCTGTTCACACAACCACACTGCTTGTGCAGCTTTTTATGTCGATGGAAGGAACCCTCCTCTGTCTCCTGGGTGGAACCCTGAACCATACTCAGTACCCTAATATGTTGCTTGTACACACCTGCACAATCAGTGTGCTGGTTGTCATCAAAACGTTGGCCTAGGACTGGAGACTTCATACCACCCAGTACTCTACAAAGCCTCTGGACTCCAACACCCTGACTGGGATTTGCCTGGAAAACAACTGAAAATCTAGTTTCCTCCATGTAGAACATGCATCCTCAACCTTCATGTGTGAGAACCCTGGTAGACACCAAGTCTTCTTTACACCAAGACATGTCGTAGCCAACTGCAGGGTACACATTGAGCAGCTTCACTGTGCAGGTCTTCAGCAGCTTCCATGTGCACCTCACCATTTGAGAATCTTCTCCAATGGCATGCGGTAGGTTTATCTGCAGGAATATGTAGGCACAGGGGAAGGGAGGATGACTGTAATGGCTGCGGCTTATGGGCTCATACAGCTTTAGCTGTGCTACTGAACAGTGTATCGTTGTAAGTGAAGATAGAGGGGTCAATTTGCTAAAACTGGAGAAGGCAAAATATGGCGCAGTTCTGCATGGGAGCCAATAGGGGTGCACCGAAATTCCGGTGGCCAAAACTTTTCGGCCGAAAACACCCCTTTCAGCTGAAATGAAAAAAGCACCGATACAGGTGCCGAAAAACCCCACCCCTCAAAGCCGCCCATCTGCCATCGCTCATCCGCTGTCGCCCGCCTGCTGGCTGCCACTTAATAATTCAGTCTTACATGAGAAACCATCAATCCTGGCGTTGGGCGTAGAGATGAGAGAAGGAAAGATGGCTGCCACACATCTCTATGCCCTCGGAGGACTGGAGCGCTGTCACTTCCGGTTCCGGACATTTTTTTTTTTTTTAAAGCACTAGATCAGTGGTTTTTTTTTCTAATTGACCCCATGTCTCTCCATAAAGAACACCTGTCACTAATTATTTCTATCACAAGGGATACATGGATTTCTTGTGATAAAAATAAAAGTGATTCATTTTTTTTTAAAAGGAACAGTGCAAAAAAACAAAACAAAACATTAAATACATTTTTTACCCTCGTCCCCCCGTGCTCACAGATAGTGGTGAACGCATACATAGGTCAACCCCAGAGTGTTTTAGTTCCCACATCTAATCTAAATCTGCTGTAGGACATTAGATAATTGCAGTAAAATGAGAGTATATATGTTACTTGTACACAGACGTTACATTTACATGCTGTAATTAATGTAACTCTTTTAAAGTATTGAGCAGTCCTTTAGTTCTACATTGGTAATCGCTACTGTTTTATCTAACGAAAAAAAAAAACAAAACAAGGAGATCTAAGCAGGATGAAAGCAAAATGCAAGTCCATTCTCTAAAGTTGGCCATAGAAGTGTAGAGTGGGGAGGATCATTCCCTATTCTGACTGATTTTGAGCAGATTGGGTGACAATTTCTTGTCTGGAGGTACATGTAAGCTATACCAACCAAGAGGTCATGGGGGGGGGGGGAAATATACTGTGTGCACAATTATTAGGCAAGTTGTATTTTTGAGGATTAATTTCATTATTGAACAACTACATTGCTCTCGGTCAATCCAAAATGTTAATAAACCTCAAACCTGATTATTTAAGAAAGTAAAAGTGAGGTTTTGGCTTTCTTAGGAGAATATCTATGTTTGCAGAATTATTATGCAATATCATGGTCTTCTTGAAAGATTCAGACTTTTTCCTGTACCACTGCTTAACCCCCCTGGCGGTATTCCTGAGTGTAGCTCGGGGTAAAGTTTCAGCACCACAAGCGGTAACCCCCCCCGAGCTACACTCGGGAATACACTGCAGCGTTGCTCCGGGATCTCTTCTACACTTACCTTGTCCTGCGCTCCCGCGATGTCCCCCCTGCAGTGTCCCCTGCAATGTCCTCCGGCCGATGCCAGCATCCATCTTCCGGGTTCCGTTCCCTGCGAGCGCCGGGACGTACGGGGGACGGAACTGGCGGGAAATTCAGAAATTTTAAAAGTGACATTCACTCAATACACTAAAATCACATAGTATAACATTCCTGTATCAAACCATTTCACATACATTTTGTCCCGAGTGCTTTGTCCGGCGCCCTGCCTGCATTTTTACTGTTCTTTCTGCCTGGAAACTGAGAAACGTCCATGGCGTCCAAAAAGCGTCCCTTTAGGTCAAAAGCGGTTTTAGACCGGCTAGAGAACAGCGATAGTAAATCAGAACCACTTGCAGAATTGAGTGATAATAATTCGTGGGGGAAATTTTGTCATTAGACACTGAAAACGATTTTGCGACTTTGCTCAGCAATGTGCGAACTTGGCGCTATATTTCAAATTTCACTGTTTTTGGTTTGATTACATTATTGAATTAAATTTATTATTATTACTTTTTATGATTATTTATTATATTATAATTTATGATTTCGGATTTCAAATTTTATCATACCCGGGATGTTTACTAGACTCTTGTTCGGACAGATTTCAGTGAGTTATTCCTAAGAATTACAGACCTACAATAAAAAAACGACATATTTCCATGCAAAAAAAATGTACCACTTTGAGCACAGAAATATGGAGATAATAAGACCGCTAGGGAGGTTAAAGAAAGTATCTTTGAAAAACTGGTAGTAGGTTTGGGAGTTGATTTTGAGTCCAACTTCAACCCGAAAAAGTCCAGCTAGCTTATTTTTAATAATACCAGCCCATACCAGTACCTCCACCTTGCTGGTGTCTGAGTCGAAGTGGAGCTCTGTGCTCAGTACTGATTCACCCACGGGCCCTTCCATCTGGTCTATCAAGAGTCACTCTCATCTCATCAGTCTATAAAACCTTTGAAAAATCTGTCTTCAGGTATTTCTTGGCCAAGTCATGACGTTTCAACTTATGTGGCTTGTTCAGTGGTGGTCGGGTTTCAGCCTTCCTTACCTTGTCCATGTCTCTGAGCCCTGAACACCTTGTACTTCTGAGCCCTCCAGGTAGGTTGCAGTTCTGGAATATGGCAACACTGGAGGATAATGGGTTCCTGGCAGTTTCACGTTTGATTCTTCTGAAAACTTTGGCAGTTAATTTGCGTCTTTTTTTCTCAACATGCTTCTTGTGACCCTGTTGACTATTTGCAGCAAAATTTTGATGGTTCTGTGATCACGTCCCAATATCTTAGCAATTTCAAGAGTTCTGCATCCCTCTGAAAGACTTTTTTTACAATTTTTGACTATTCAGAGTCAGTTTAATCTTTTTTTGGCCCATTTTGTCTGAGGAAAAGAAGCTGCCTAATAATTATGCACACCTTGATATAGAGCATTGATCTCCTTAGGCCTCATTACCTCATTACACATCAGCTGATATTCTTATATCCAATATGCATTTAAGTTTATATAGCTTGGAGTTGGAAAATATGAATAAAAATTATGATTTGGTCAAAATACTTACTTGCCTAAGAATTGTACACACATTATATTGACTAGATAGGGTTGAAAGCATTGTTCTGAAGAGGTCAGCTAAGGCTGAAGGTGTCAGGATTTTCCTGGTGCAAATGCTTCAACTAAGGTCTATACCTGTCTTTCTTAACCTTTTCAACACAGAAGAACCCTTGTAATAATTTTCCAGTCTCAGGGAACCCTTCTAAAATGACTACAATGATACATTAGTGTGATGGTCAGTGAGAAGAATGCTCCTCACACTTGTCATTGGGAAGAATTACCCCCTTACAGATAGCTAAAAAGATTAATGGTCTAAGTGGGAACTTATCTGAGAGGAAGAAATTGCTCATTGCTCGAGGAACTCCTAGCAACCTCTGGAGGAACCCTGGTTGAGAAACCCTGGTATATATGGTTGGTTTTTGATTGTGCTCAGTTGTAGGTGAATGCTTCAGCAAGCAAAGTATGGCTAAACCCAAAAATGAAAATTTTGTATCTTGTAGTTTACCAGTCTTAGTCTTCTTGTAGATTTTTTTTTCATCCTAAGTACATTTTCATCAAGTACAAAAAATCCCTGTTGATCCCACCTCCTGTCTTAGCCTCCACTCTTCACTCCCCCCCCAAAAAAATGTAATTTTTTCCCCCAAAGAGCTGGTCTGTTGATATTGCAGGTCCTCTACTCCTCCTCCAGTGGTGGTGATAAGTCCTTACTTCTGCACTAAATGGAGCACATTCAGTGGCGCAATTTAGTCATTTTCTAAACCTGGATTGTCAGGCTGCTCAATTTTCCATCTACTTTCCGGTACATCAAATTCACTTCTAATAAAAATACAAATATAATTTTCAACTTATTTTTAGAATTTTTTTCAAACTATACTAATTTCCCTGCATCTGTGTTATTTTTAGGGTGTTCTGTGATGGAATGCACAAAGCTCCCCACAAATAGCCATTGAGGAAGAGAAAAGGTAAGCCGAATGTTTTCTTTATATGTGGGACTCGCCTCAAAGTGTTTCTTGAGTTGTAGCTTTGGATGGGGTGGAGAAGGGTTGGAATTCGATTTAGGTTTTGCTTATGCTGTCTGATAATTCTTCTCACTGTTGCTTATGGAGGGTTCTACTACCTGTCATTCGAGACCTATTCAAGTAAATGGGGCCACTCTGCAAGTGTCCCATAACTGCATGCTTCTGTAGGTAGGTGCTACACCCACCAACCATGAGAGGGTGTAAGAGCCGGAACTACAGAGGAGACATCAACTTATGCGGTTCTTGCTCCCTACTACAGCTCCAACTTTACAAGTAGTCCCTCTGCACTGCACTCTGTATGACGCTCTGGGATGGCGGGTCAGCAAGCCCAGATTGCGATCTACCAGTCACCTGGCCGAGGTCAACTGGGTGCTGGCCCCCGTTCTAAGTCCTCCTGCACACGGGACGTTTTTACAGCGGCTGTTTTTGGCTTTTGACATTTTTTTCTACAGCCAGTAAACCCCCCAGCATGTTATCCTATGTGTCCATCCCCAGCATGTTATCCTATGTGTCCATCCCCAGCATGTTATCCTATGTGTCCATCCCCAGCATGTTATCCTATGTGTCCATCCCCAGCATGTTATCCTATGTGTCCATCCCCGGCATGTTATCCTATGTGTCCATCCCCAGCATGTTATCCTATGTGTCCATCCCCGGCATGTTATCCTATGTGTCCATCCCCGGCATGTTATCCTATGTGTGTCCATCCCCGGCATGTTATCCTATGTGTGTCCATCCCCGGCATGTTATCCTATGTGTCCATCCCCGGCATGTTATCCTATGTGTGTCCATCCCCGGCGTGTTATCCTATGTGTCCATCCCGGCGTGTTATCCTATGTGTGTCCATCCCTGGCATGTTATCCTATGTGTGTCCATCCCTGGCATGTTATCCTATGTGTCCATCCCCAGCATGTTATCCTATGTGTCCATCTCCGGCATGTTATCCTATGTGTCCATCTCCGGCATGTTATCCTATGTGTCCATCCCCGGCATGTTATCCTATGTGTGTCCATCCCTGGCATGTTATCCTATGTGTCCATCCCCGGCATGTTATCCTATGTGTGTCCATCCCCGGCGTGTTATCCTATGTGTCCATCCCCGGCGTGTTATCCTATGTGTCCATCCCAGGCATGTTATCCTATGTGTCCATCCCTGGCATGTTATCCTATGTGTCCATCCCTGGCATGTTATCCTATGTGTCCATCCCTGGCATGTTATCCTATGTGTCCATCCCCGGCGTGTTATCCTATGTGTCCATCCCCGGCGTGTTATCCTATGTGTCCATCCCCAGCATGTTCTCCTATGTGTCCATCCCCGGCGTGTTATCCTATGTGTCCATCCCCGGCGTGTTATCCTATGTGTCCATCCCCGGCGTGTTATCCTATGTGTCCATCCCCGGCGTGTTATCCTACGTGTCCATCCCCGGCGTGTTATCCTACGTGTCCATCCCCGGCGTGTTATCCTACGTGTCCATCCCCGGCGTGTTATCCTACGTGTCCATCCCCGGCGTGTTATCCTACGTGTCCATCCCCGGCGTGTTATCCTACGTGTCCATCCCCGGCGTGTTATCCTACGTATCCATCCCCGGCATGTTATCCTATGTGTCTATGCACACATAGACTGGAATCAATGTTTTTTGGCTGGAAAAAAAACCCCAGGACTAGTGGGATTCTAGAGGAGTTTTTTTAGCTGTAAAAACGCTCTAATGCTGAAAAATTTGACAAAACGCCGCAAACCGTATTTGAACATTTTTTTGACCCCCCCCCAAAAAAAACACACTAAAAACCGCAAATGCGTAAAAACGTGAGGAAACGCAGCTAAATGCGACAGAACGCTAATGCAAAAATGCTAAAAAACGCTGAAATACTCTACACAGCTACCGTTAACAGCGTTATCAAAACGCCCAGTCTTCATGGAGCCAGTATTGTGTTTAGGTTTCGTTCTGGCCTAGGCAACAAAAAAATCACCCTCCCCCCATGGAGAGACCCTGACATTGACCAACACCCCTGACATTAACCAACAACACCCCACCCCAGTCCCCCCACCCCACCCGAGAGAGTCTTCCACTACCACTGCCCCCCATACACTGGCACCCCCCCCCCACCCCGGCAAGAGATAGACACTCACCTTCACAGATCTGGACATCCCCGAGAACAAGAGTCAGGCTCTGCATACACCATCAAGCAGCCTCTCTCAGATCCCACCTGGTCCCCGTGGTGCATGTGTCCTTTCTTCCATCCCTTCATTCGGGGGGCTGCGCTGCCCCCTGAAAAATGCTGCTGCCCCCTGAAAAATGCTGCTGCCCCCTGAAAAATGCCGCCGTAGGCAAATGCCTTGTTTGCCTTGTGGTAAATACGCCCCTGCATGGAGCCTAATGCAGGCCATAGACGGTTTGTTTATCGGCCAATTTTTTGTCCAAAAAACAAAACATCGTTCGTTCTGTAAACCAATGTTGCCAACAATGATTGCAAAAATCTGCAGTTTTTCATAAATTTTCCAGCATGATCGATAAACGAAATAAGGATGAACCGCGAAAATCGGCCGATGCCATTGCCCCACTAACAGTGTGAAAATCGGCGGATTGTTCTTTCAGACGAAAAATTGGCTGATAAACGAACCGTCTATGGCCTGCATTACTCTTCCCCAATGTATCCAAAAAAAAAGAAAACATTTTCCTGTGGTGCCAATTACACACCAATAATAAGATTAAATATTTTATTTATGAATCGTTTTTTATTTCAATTGCATAAAAGAACTACAGACTACATATACTTTTCTATGAGCAGTGCTAACTACAAAACATTGTTTTTTTTCTTTTACTTTTTCGCTTCCCACCTCACAGAAGGTTAAAAATAACTTCCCATCAACCTTGCCAATTTGTAATCAAAAACTTGTAGCCGATTTTGGAGTTTTGTCAGATATTGTTCGTTGGAGTGAATGACCCTACAAGGTGGTGTCGGTGATAAGATTGATTTTTGAGTTGTGCTTCCAAAATGAATGCCTACCATGACTTCTTCTACAGCGCAGGCATCACAAAATAAAAAGCAGACAACAAAATTGGATAACTTTTCTTTTTTTTTTTTTTTTTTTAAATTGGGGGATCATTAAAAATTGGAAATTCATTTTAATACTGTTATATGTTTTTTATATAGTGTTTCAAATGGGTTATGGGTTTGATTCCCAACCATGGCGCCTCCTGCATGGAGTTTGCATGGTCTCTCTGTGCCTGTGTGGGTTTCCTCTGGGTACTCCAGTTTCCTCTCACACTTCAAAGACATGCTGGTAGGTTAATTGGCTCCTGTCTAAATTGTCCTAGTTTCATCCCTGGCCATGTGGGATCTCCTGCATGGTGGGGGTTGGTGAAAGAGGAATGATAATAACAGAGTGCAGCGCTAAGAGATACGTGCAAAAAGCAAATAGTCCGTAGTTGTTAACTGGATATAAATATATAGTCCCAAGAAATAACTGATGAAGACCAGGAAGCAATGGAAAGAGTGCGCACTCACCGGATGCGCATAGAAAATGCGCATAAATGGATGTCTCCTGGAATCCTAAAGTAGATGGAAAGGGTGAATTCCAATCTTTGGATCAATCAGCCTGGGAAGATGTATCAGAGATCCGGAGGTCCCCTTAAGGTTGGTATGATTATCAGCCAGACTCCAAGAACTCCGTCCCTCTGGTGGTAATAGATGAGCACTACAGGGATCCTGCAAATGGATTTAGCTCCCAATGGGAACCAAAAAACAGGTGCCCATAGTGTAGTATTTAAAATGGATTTATTGAATAAAATGACAAGCAGGGTAGTAAGGCTGTGTACAGTACATATATGAAAGCAGAGTACGCAGCAATGATACTGACCCTGGATTAAAATGGCCGCGGGGCTGTCTCGTGGCTCCGGGCAGAAGATGACGTCATGCTCTGTCGGTTCCTCCTAAGGCCTTTCGTACTGGTTGGCTAATATACAAACGACAATATAGTCAAGGCACATCATAAAGAACAGCTGGGTCAACACCGCGCTGAGTAACAGTCCACAATAGGGAGTATAGACATCCAAAAGGACTTTCGAGGACTTGCCTCTTCCTCAGAGCCACTGGCAACCTACCCTGTAAAATAATTGCTAAGAGAATTCATGAAAAAAGTCGAGTGACGGTCCATGTAATCGCCAAGGGTCAGATATGACTGAATAGATAGATAGATGATAGATAGATGATAGATAGATAGATGATAGATAGATAGATGATAGATAGATGATAGATAGATAGATAGATGGATAGATAGATAGATAGATAGATAGATAGATAGATGGATGGATATGAGAGAGAGAGAGAGAGAGAGAGAGAGAGAGAATGGATGGAAAGATATAATAGAGAGAGAGGGGGGGGTGGATGAGAGAGAGAGTGGATATAATAGAGAGAGAGAGAGAGGGTGGATATGAGAGAGAGAGAGAGAGAGAGAGAGAGAGAGAGAGAGAGAGAGGATGGATATAATAGAGAGAGAGAGGGAGAGAGAGAGAGAGAGGGGGGGGTGGATATAATAGAGAGAGAGAGAGAGAGAGAGAGAGAGAGAGAGAGAGAGAGGGTGGATATAATAGAGAGAGAGAGAGGGAGAGAGAGAGAGAGAGAGAGAGGGGGTGGATATAATAGAGAGAGAGAGAGAGAGAGGGGGGGGGAGGGGGTGGATGGATATAATAGAGAGAGAGAGAGAGGGGGAGGGGATGGATGGATATGAGAGAGAGAGAGGGAGAGAGAGGGAGGGGATGGATGGATATAAGAGAGAGAGAGAGAGAGAGAGAGAGAGAGAGAGGGAGGGGATGGATGGATATAATAGAGAGAGAGAGAGAGGGAGGGGATGGATGGATATAATAGAGAGAGAGAGGATGGATGGATATAATAGAGAGAGAGAGGATGGATGGATATAATAGAGAGAGAGAGAGGATGGATGGATATGAGAGAGAGAGAGAGAGAGAGAGAGAGGGAGGGGATGGATATAATAGAGAGAGAGGATGGGTGGATATAATAGAGAGAGAGGATGGGTGGATATAATAGAGAGAGAGAGGATGGATGGATATAATAGAGAGAGAGAGAGGGGGGGGAGGGGGTGGATGGATATAATAGAGAGAGAGAGAGAGAGGGAGAGGGAGGGGGTGGATGGATATAATAGAGAGAGAGAGAGAGAGAGGGAGGGGATGGATGGATATGAGAGAGAGAGAGGGAGAGAGAGGGAGGGGATGGATGGATATAAGAGAGAGAGAGAGAGAGGGAGGGGATGGATGGATATAATAGAGAGAGAGAGAGAGGGAGGGGATGGATGGATATAATAGAGAGAGAGAGGATGGATGGATATAATAGAGAGAGAGAGAGGGAGGGGATGGATATAATAGAGAGAGAGGATGGGTGGATATAATAGAGAGAGAGAGAGAGGATGGATGGATATAATAGAGAGAGAGAGAGAGGATGGATGGATATGAGAGAGAGAGAGAGAGAGGGAGGGGATGGATATAATAGAGAGAGAGGATGGGTGGATATAATAGAGAGAGAGAGGATGGATGGATATAATAGAGAGAGAGAGAGAGGATGGATGGATATAATAGAGAGAGAGAGAGAGGATGGATGGATATAATAGAGAGAGAGAGAATAGATGGATAGATAGATACCGTATATACTCGAGTATAAGCCGAGTTTTTCAGCACATTTTTTGTGCTGAAAAACGGCCCCCTCGGCTCATACTCGAGTCAACGTCAGGGAGCACTTTTTAGGGGAGTGGCGCGGTGCTGCCGCCGTCCCCCCCTTCCGACGGAGTACAGGGGTTGGCAGAGGGCTGCAGTCTCTTACCTGGCTCCGACGATCCATCCAGGAAGCGCTGCTCCTTCAATCACTCCGGCCACTCCCTCACTCCTGCCGCTCGGCTCCGCCTCGTCACCGGTGATTGGCCGCCAGAACTGTAGCTCAGGAAAGGCACACAGGCGGCCAATCACGGACGAGGAGGCGGAGCCGAGCGGACCCGCGAAAATCGAGTGAGGGTAAGTGTGCAGTGCAGAGGTGCTGCTGCAACCACATATGCTGGCTGCAGCAGTACCGTACTAGAACAGGAGTCAGCAAGTGTCATTGGTGTCAGTGGGAGGAATAGTGCCCCATCATTGGTGTCACTGATACTAATGATGGGGCATTATTCCTCCCACTGACACCAACGATGGGGCACTCTTCCTCCCCCCCACTGACACCAACGATGGGGCACTATTCCTCTCCCCACTGACGGAGTACTATTCCTCCCACTGACACCAATGTTGGGACGCTATTCCTCCCACTGACACCAATGATGGGGCACTATTCCTCCCACTGACACCAATGTTGGGGGCGCTATTCCTCCCACTGACACCAATGATGGGGCGCTATTCCTCCCACTGACACCAATGATGGGGCGCTATTCCTCCCACTGACACCAATGATGGGGCGCTATTCCTCCCACTGACACCAATGATGGGGCGCTATTCCTTCCACTGACACCAATGATGGGGCCCTATTCCTCCCACTGACACCAATGATGGGGCGCTATTCCTCCCACTGACACCAATGATGGGGCGCTATTCTTCCCACTGATACCAATGATGGGGTGCTATTCCTCCCACTGACACCAATGATGGGGCACGATTCGTTGCTCTGACACCAATGATGGGGCACGATTCCTCCCACTGACACCAATGATGGGGCGCTATTCCTCCCACGGACACCAATGATGCGGTGCTATTCCTGCTAGTAGGTGCCTCATTTCCCACCCTCGGCTTATACTCGAGTCAATAGTTTTTCCCAGTTTTTTGTGGTAAAATTAGGTACCTCGGCTTATATTCGGGTCGGCTTATACTCAAGTATATACGGTAGATGGATGGATGGATGGATGGATGGATAGATAGACAGATATAGTGTTTCACTAGTTATGTTACCTAGCCCATGTTATATATTTTTTGTTCTTGATGCTAAGCTTAAGCCCCGTACACACGATGAAAATATCGGAGGAACGATCGCCCGTTTTTTCTTTTTCGCCTGCTCACATCGAAAGTGAAAAAGTTACTAAAGATATGAAAATTCTCCTACGAAAGAAAAGAATTTCAAAAGTGATGTCATGTATTGTATTGTTTTTGTATTGTATTTTCGCATGACTACTGTACTGATTAAATGACAATCGTATGATCTGGTATCGTCCGAGAAACATTTTTGCGCTTGTCTAAGAACTTACATTCACAGACATACTAGGGACAATTTAGACAGGATCTAATTAACCTACCAGCATGTCTTTGGTTTGTTGGAGGAAAGCCACGCAGGCACAGGGAAAGCATGCAAACTCCAGGCAGGAGGTGCCGTGGTTGGGATTTGAACCAACAACCCGAGTACTACCAGGCGGAAGTGCTAACCATTTAGCCACACTGCTGCCCCGTATATTATATATATATATATATATATATATATATATATATATATATATATATATATATATATATATATATATATATATATATATATATATACACTGTATATATATATATATATATAATCTCCCATCCCCTAAAGTAATATATATAATCTCCCATAATAATCTCGGCATCCCTCCCTGTACTACTATTATTACTATGATAAATATGTATAGTGAAGCCTGTGGCCCCCCTATAGTGGTAAATAGGGATGTATAGGGCACCTCTGTACTGATGTATATGGACCCCTGTAGTGCTCACCAGCTCAGTGACAGCCCTGTGCAGTGACACCCCGCCAACTGCTCTCCATACAAGCTGAGTGACAGGTCCTGGTCCCACCCCTCCTATCTCCATAAAGCTAGATTGACAGTGTCTGGTTCGCCCCCTCTTTTCCCTGTACAGTGTGATTGACATTCACTGTCCCTGCAACCTTTTCTATTGGTTGTCCCCCAGGATCAGGGAAACAGAAGAGGGTAGGCCAGGCGGAGAGCGGAGGGATCGTTGTGGAGGGCCTGTGTGTCCGGCCAGCTACTGCTACTTCCCCCGCCCCCCCCCCGTGGCCAATGATTGGCGACCCTTCCACAGTGCTACCCTGCAAGCCCTGGGTGATTATTGTGTGCTCCAGCACAACCGGCACACTCCGTGCACATGCCTATGGCCTATTCACACATGAGCATAGTGTTGCTTGAAGTTTGTGGCTTGGAAAAGTAACTGAGCTACAAGCTTCAAGTGTTTTTTGCTCTGATGAAGGGGGCATGTCCCTCGAAACACGTCAGCTGGTAATTTGACTATGTGAGTTCTATCCTCTAAACAGCCACTTCAGCTTCTGGGTTTATGTACAATGTCGATTTACCATTTACTTTTGTGATATAAACACTTGTTAGTTTTTTGTCTTATTTTGGTTTTAACATTATTGGACTAGACCTTTGCACCCTTTTGGTTTTGTCTGTCAAGTGTTTTTTTTGGCCCCAATAAACTTCAATGCCTAAAACAAAAAAGGCAAAAATGTGAAAATGCGTGCGTCACTTGTTTGTTTTCTTTTACCTATTAACTATCTTTCCATTAGCTAAAAAATAAAAAACCGCTAAAGCCTCAGATGCCCACAAAATGTCAAAAAAGCTAATAAAATACCTAACTGTGAATGCTGTATAAAGCTGTCCAGAGATGCATCACAATTGTGCCGGTTCAGCAGGGATTGGCCGCATTTTGATCCATGTATGGCCACTCCTGCGATCTGACGATCGACTTCTGTTGCCCTGTTGAAAGATCTGGGAAGCACCTTTTATGAACTTTGTCGCTTTATTGGTTATGGTTAAATTTGTGCATTCTGTAGGTATTGCACATTTTATCATGGACTTTTGCACATTTTATCATGTAAATGTTTTATTATTATTATACAGGATTTATATGGCGCTAACCGTTTGCTCAGCGCTTTACAATATAACGGGAGACAATACAGCAACAATACAGTTCAATACAAGAGGGATAGGAGGGCCTGATCCTGGGAGCTTACAATCTAAGAGGGAGGGGCTAGTGGTGCAAAAGGTAGTAACTGTGGGGGATGGACTGGTTGGAAGAGTAGAAGATTCCATTATTAGCTGAGGGCAGGATAGGCTTCCCTGAAGAGAGAAGTTTTCAGAGATCGCCTAAAAGTGAGCAGAGTAGGCGATAGTCTGATAAATTGGGGTAGAGAGTTCCAGAGGATGGGGGAAGCTCTGGAGAAGTCCTGGAGATGAGCATGGGAGGAGGAGACAAGGGACCTAGAGAGCAGGAGGTCGTGGGAGGAGCGGAGAGTACGGTTTGGGTGATATTCAGAGACAAGATTGGAGATGTAATTTGGGGCAGAGTTATAAATGGCTTTATACGTTATTGTTAATGTTTTGAATTTTATACACTTATACAAGTTTAATTGGATATGTGAATTTTGCATATACATGTGGATATTGCACTTTGTTGACTCTTGCACGGTAGGTGAGCGCAGCTCCTTTATTTATATATATTGCATATGGTATGTGAGATCGCACCGTACTAAAAGCAGGAACTACCCATCTTTCTACTTTTTTTTTTTTTTTTTAATACATTTTCATTTTATTTTATTTTTTACATTTTTTTTCCACACCTTTCCAGGGGTGGACTGACAACTCATGGGGCCCCCGGGTAATAGGGGATCGCGGGTCCCCTGTGTCCTTGCCCAAATTCAAAAAAGCCTATGAAAAAGGTACCAGGGGCATCTCATGGGGCCCCCTACTTACCCCGGGCCCTTGGGCAGTGCCCGAGTTCCCAAATGGTCAGTCTGCCCCTGCACCTTTCACTAGGATCCGTGCGCTGGTGGTTCAGTATTATATCTAACTGATAACAGGTAAGTATCAGATTTCTGGTAGGATCATCGGGTATATTTTTGCACAGATATAATAAAACAATTTCAATGATATATTAAACAGACCAAAAGGGAGCAAATAACAGAAATGTATTGGTAGAGTTTGCATACACTTTATTCTGTCGTATTTAAAAAAAAAAAAAAGAATATTACCTCCACTGAAATTGCCTGACTACCGTCGTCCTTTAGGAAGAAGGTCTGTAGCTTTTTCACCTTCATTGTTTTCCTCCTAAAAGCGTCTCTGCATTGCGAGCGAATCTCCGGAGACCTAAATCTGCATAATCTGTTCATGTCACATAATCTGATCCGCACAAATATGGAAAAGATATTTATCAAGATGATTGCAGACCTGACCCAGTAAGAGCGCATTGGGAGCCGAGCCCCGCGCGACCTTGTGGCAGAATGTAAACTATCTCAAGGGTACAACGGAGAGCGGTATTTATGGAGATCGCGGCTAATGCTCATGTCCCGAGCTTTTGCCAAGTAATCTTGCTAAGGCTGTATTCTGTCAATATTAACATAGATCAGGACTGACTCTGAGAGCTTGTATTGGGCAATTGTCCTTCAGAACACCTAATACATGGAGGGACTATGCCAATTTAGTTATTGTGAAATACTTTGGTAATTTTAGTTATTTGAAGGGTTTTTTTTTTGTGAGGGCACAAAACTGACACCAGATGCAATCAAAAAGTGAGCACATAAAGAAAGTACATGGGGTGTTTCAAATGGTCCACCTCTCAAGAGAAAGGCCTCTGGCCCTGAACTCCCATGGCACAAGGCTCCTGACGGGAACTGGTGTATTCGTAGCCCACCCAGCCAAAACTAAGCAGCCCCCATTCTTTGGGGGACTTGTTGAAGCAAGGCCCACCAAAGTCCTAAGTAGGGCTCCCCTGGATGGAAACTGCATGGGAGGGGGAGAACCTGACCATTAGACCATGTGTCCTCCTCCCAAAGGCATTCAGGGCAATCAGATCCGTGGACCTACACCCTACCAATTGGGAGTGAATTGGTTATTGTGAAATACTTTGGCAATTTTATAGTTATTTGACACCAGATGCAATAAAAAAGTGAGCACACAAAAACATGCACAGGGTGTACAAATGGTCCATCTCCAAAGACAAAAAATGACCCTGGCCATGAACCCCCCCCCCCCCCCCCAACAAGACTCCCTAGGATTGGTGTACTCGTGGTCCACCCAGCCGAATCCAGGTGGACCCCATTTTTTGGGGTCCTGTCAAGGTAAGGTCCACCCAAGTACTAAATAGGGCTCACCTGAAGGGAGACCCCCATGGGAGCGGAAGAACCTGACCATTAGGCCACATTCCCTCCTCTCTAAGGTGGTCAGTGCAGGTCTGAGGTCCTACACCCTACTAATCAGGAGTGAATTGGTTTCTCTGAAATACTTTGGCAATTTTTTTAGTTATTTAACACCAGATTCAATAAAAAAGTGAACTCACAAAGTGAAGCACATAAAAAAGTGCAGACATTGTCAACCTTCAAAGAGAAAAGATACTGTCCCTAAACCCCCTGGGCAAAAGGCTCCTGACAGTGACTGGGGTACTCATGGTCCACCCAGCCGAAACCACGTGGACCCCATTCTTCAGGGACCTGTCGAGGCAAGGTCCACCCAAGTTCTAGTTGGGGATTCCCTGAAAGGAGACCCCATAGGAAAAGAAAAACCTGACCAAAAGCCTGTGTGTCAAAGAAGGTCCACCCATGAACTAGGTAGGGCTTCCCTGAAAGGAGACCCCATAGGAAAAGAAAAACCTTACCAAAAGCCTGTGTGTCAAAGCAGGTCCTCCCATGAACTAGGTAGGGCTCCCATGAAGGGAGACCCCACAGGAGGGGGAGAACCTGACCAAAAGGCAATGTGCCAAGGCAAAGTCCCCCCAAGTACTAGGTGGGGCTTCCCTGAAAGGAGACCCCATGGGAGGGGGAGAACTTGACCAAAAGCCTGCATGCCCTCCTCCCTAAGACTTTCAGGGCAAGTCCAAGGGTGTACACGCTACCATTGGGGAGTGAATAAAGTACTACATGCATGTGCAAAATAAAAATAATGCATAAGTGCTTTGAGGATGCCAAAGTGCAAAGACTATAAAAATTCCTTCGGTCCCAGCAAAAATGTCACAGCCCAAAAGGCAGATGTGTAAAAAAAGTATGCAGGGGTGCTGTGACCAAGGTACCATACTAAAAACACAGTGGGTTTCCCCAAAGTAATTTTTTTCCGTCACTCCTGGACTCCAGGGGCACGAGCACTGAGAGCTTTTGCATTTTTGTAGGTGATCTGCCTTCTCTTTTTGGATTACAGAGCTGTCGATCATGAAGGGGAAGATCATCTTCTCCTTTGGAACCATGGACATTAATCATGGAACCACAGACATTAATCATGGAACCACGGACATTAATCATGGAACCACGGACATTAATCATGGAACCACGGACATTAATCATGGCTACCAGCACCCTCCTAAAATCATATCCCCTTCAAGCAAGCTGCAGCTTGAATACTTACCCATTGCAAATGTGCATACCTGTGGCATACTAGCATTGCTGATGCTTCTAACCATCTCTGATGTCATTCAGGTACCACAGAGACTCCAGGGGGTCTATTAAATAAAATTCTTTAGGCTATTTTCTCTTCTGACTGAATGTTTTTTATTATGGGCAGTGACAAAATGCCGCAATATGGCAACTAGATGAAGCTGAGGAGCATAGAAAGTAAATACGACTTGGTAACAAGAGATACAGTGTGACAAATCTAGAGGTCAATAGCAATTAGCAAATAAATATAAGTATTGCTTGCATTCATTTGCTATTTCCTTGTAGCATTCTCTGGAATTGTTACATTGTATTTCTTGTTACAAAGACATATGTACTTTCTATGCTTCTCAGCTCCATTCTGTGGCCATAATTATTATTATTATTATTATACAGGATTTATATATATATTATTATTATTATACAGGATTTATATAGCGCCAACAGTTTGCTCAGCGCTTTACAACATAATGTGATATTATAATGAAAACATGTATGCAGAAGAGAAAATGGCATAAAGAACTTTTGGTTTTACCCAATTTGCATGGATCAAATGTACATACAGATTCACTGGACCAATGGCTATGTAATTTTTTTTTATAAACAGACCCCCTTAGGGTCTGAATGTCTCTGTGGTTACTGATTAATTGATGTTAAAGGTACGAGGAGTAGCTGTAGTTCCTGTGGCTGGATAATGGTGTAGCTTGTAGACTAATAAATGGGGAGCCTTGCTGTAAGGAAGTGATGCCCTTGTTATGGGCCTGCATAGATGCCAAGTGTCCCGGACTTGCTAGGACAGTCCCACATCGATGTGCCCTCTCCTGATGATGCTGCACCTTAGGTATTTGTGTTTCTGATCTTACAATGTGGGTTTGATCTGGACAAGACCATATGGAAGTAGGTTTGATCTGGACAAGACCATCTGGAGGTAAGCTTGATCTGGACAAGACCAGCTGGAGGTAGGCTTGATCTGGACAAGACCAGCTGGAGGTAGGCTTGATCTGGAAAAGACCAGCTGGAGGTAGGCTTGATCTGGACAGGACCATCTGGAAGTAGGATTGATCTTGACAAGACCACCCAGGAAAGTAGGCTTGATCTGGACAAGACTACCCAGGAAAGTAGGCTTGATCTGGACAAGACCACCCAGGGAAGTAGGCTTGATCTAGACAGGACCACCTGAAAAGCAGGCTTAATCTGGACAAAACCACCCAGGAAAGTAGGCTTGACCTGCGCAGGACCACCCAGAAAGTAGGCTTGATCTGGACAAGACCACCCAGGAAAGTAGGCTTGATCTGGGCAGGACCACCCAGGAAAGTAGGCTTGATCTGGACAAGACCACCCAGGAAAGTAGGCTTGATCTGGGCAGGACCACCCAGAAAGTAGGCTTGATTTGGAAAAGACCAGCCAAAAAGTAGGCTTGATCAGGACAAGACCACCTGGAAAGTAGGCTTGATCTGAACAGGACCATCAGGAAAGTAGGCTTGATCTGGACAGGACCACCTGGAGAGTAGACTCAATCTGGACAAGACCACCCGAAATTAGGCTTGATCTGGACAGGACCACCTGGAAAGAAGGCTAGATCCAGGCAGGACCAGCCAGAAAGGAGGCTTGACCTGGGCAGGACCACACAGAAATTAGGCTTGAATCATTTGGGCAGAACCACCTGGAAAGTAGGTTTGATCTTGGCAGGACCACCCAGAAAATCTGGGCAGAACCACTCAGAAAGTAGGCTTGACCTGGGCAGGCCTTCCCAGAAAGTAGGTTCGACCTGGGCAGGACCACCCAGAAAGTAGTCCTGACCTGGACAGGACCACTCATAAAGTAGGCTTGATCTGGGCAGGACCACATGGAAAGTAGGTTTGATATGAGCAGGACCGCACAAAAAGAGGTTGCAATATGTGTAGGCCATGGGTGAGGGTTACAGTTTTACAGAGACTGGGACAAGATATTGGCAAGTATGTCCCTGCAGTGGAAGGACAAAGTTTTTTTGGGAAGTTTCCCACTTGAGTCTTCAAGAGATAAAAGCTGATAATTCAACCTACTGGTGCCCGTCCAATGATGAATGACCAGTTCTTGGTAGACTTGGCCTTTATGCTAGCCATATAGTAAAAGTTTCTGACTATCCCAGAGATCAACACACTCAGTAAGTACAGTATATTGTTTGTTTTCCTTTTGGGCAAGATCCTTATAGAATGGTATGTATAGCATTTGCTTACCTCGGCTGTTTGTGCAGAGATTATCCAGCATGCCTAAATGACATCCCAACCTTTAGCATACATACGACGTCATTCTTTTTTCCCTTAAACAATAAGCAATGACGTGAATTATGCATTTGGGGCACTGTTGAGGCATTGGCCTCTGTTGTCGGAGAAAGTTCTGGAGTTGCTGGAGTTTTGCTGTACTAGCCTTCAACATAACTCATCCCAAGGTTCAACGTGTCTAAGCTTAGCTTCCAGGCAGCCTAGGTCATATACTCAGTGTGATATTTAGTGGGCTTTCACTCAAGGTATTGTGGTTTTCCATCAAGTTCAAACCAGCCAGGAAATATGTTTCAACGCTTGTTGGCCCACTTTAATTTAAAAAAAGGAAAATACAACACAACAAAAACGTTACCCTTGCAAGGGTGTTCAGTATTCCTCTCGTACATCAAAATCAGGGTAAGGTTTGCTTTGATAGGGTCAGGACTTTGATGTAAGGGAGGCTTTGATGGGGTCAGGACCCTGATGTAAGGGGGGCTTTGTTGGGGATGGGACCTTGATATAAGGGGGACTTTGATGGGGACGGGACCCTGATGTAAGGCGAGCTTTGGTAGGGATGAGACCCTGATGTAAGGGTAGCTTTGATAGGGTCAGGACCCTGATGTAAGGAGGGCTTTGATGGGGATGGGACCTTGATGTAATGCGGGTTTCGATAGGGTCAGGACCCTGATGTAAGGGTGGCTTTGATAGGGTCAGGACCCTGATGTAAGGGGGGAATTGATAGGGTCAGGACTGTGATGTAAGGAGGGCTTTGTTGGGCACGGGACCCTGATCTAAGGCGGCTTTGA
Source organism: Staurois parvus (assembly GCF_062004578.1). Lineage (NCBI taxonomy): Eukaryota > Metazoa > Chordata > Amphibia > Anura > Ranidae > Staurois > Staurois parvus. The sequence goes on from NW_028318227.1 coordinate 758,190, forward strand.
TAGGGTCAGGACCCTGATGTAAGGGGGGCTTTGATAGGGTCAGGACCCTGATGTAAGGAGGGCTTTGATGGGGATGGGACCTTGATGTAAGGGAGACTTTGATGGGGATGGGACCATGATGTAAGGGGGAGTTTGATGGAGATGGGACCCTTATGTAAGGGAGACTTTAATGGAGATGGGACCCTGATGTAAGGGGGACTTTGATGGAGATGGGACCCTTATGTAAGGGGGACTTTGATGGAGACGGGACCCTGATGTAAGGGGGACTTTGATAGGGATGAGACCAGGGTTGATTTGATTTAAATCACTAGTGAAAAGGCTTGATTTAAATCATAATTTTTAAAGAGCAGCTGTCATCTCGGTCCCGCAGTGGCTCCTCCTCTGACCCGCTGTTGACTCACCGACAGTCCCATCCACTTTAATGAGACGGCTGGTGATGCGGCAGGGACACAACAAGGCGAGGGACGGGGCGGCAGCAGGTGAGTGGATGCCCGTTAACAGGCGCTGCCACAATGGATCTACAATGACAGGTGCTCTTTAAATGTAAGGAATCCGACTCATTCTTGCTGGTAGTCAGAATCTTTAATATTTGCAAACCAAATGAAGGTTTCCTTTTCAGAATAATAAGCTGTCAGGTTAGTAAAACAGCGATATCAGAACCGGTTTTAGGTTAGTAGGTTACCCACACATAGCTGGAGAACGACTCAAATTCTTCTATTTCATGTTTTTTCTCCTGGTTCCTGTGTAATGGTGTGAAGGCATCAATGCAGTGCGTGTGATCTCAGCTGGCAGAGCTCGAATCATTGAATGCGTTTACCAAAAATGTAAATATTGCAGAATATACAGCCTCATGGTACATAACTGAGCTCCATTTCATGCTGAATAAACCAAATTATTAATGTATCCTAAATAAAAAACTATCTATTTTTACTCTTAAAGCATTTTATTAAAATAAATTTGATCAAAATAAAAAAAAAATCCGATTTAAATTTAAAAAAAATTAGATTTTTAAATTTTGATTTAAAAAAAATCAACGATTTGTATCCACCCTGATCAAAATAAATGCAACCTTCAACTGGCTCACACTGCTGCTCTCCTTTTTGGCCCTTCAGATTGTCCCACCAAACTTTAGGCTCTGCATCTGTCTCTTGCACTCTTCTGCGCTGGCCCATACCCTGGCCTCTGGTAGGGGACCTTCTGTCTTCCAGGTCCTTGATTATGAAGGCTGTGCGCACACAGCCTGCTGGTTCCTATCACAATCTGGACTCAGGATTAAGAACCTGGTCACATCAAAGCCGATTTTGAAATCGTGCGACTGAGCCCTGGTTCACACTGATACGGTACGGGATTCGCAGCGTTTTCTGTGTGAATTCCGCACCGCATCACAATCGCATCCCGTTCATGCGAATCACTGCGGGTGTGTATGTTAAGTGAACAACACCCCAAAATGCTGTCTAATGTGCAGAATTGGATCGCATAGGTGTGAATACCCATGCGATCCGATTCTAATGCGGATCCAAAAAAGGGTCCTGCATGTTTTTGGTGGGGGCGCGGTGCAATTAGAGCCATACAAAATGTATAGCTTCAATCGCACCGCACACAAAACGCATGTGATTTGTACACAAATGCGGTGCAGTTCCTGTGCGAACCACTGCAGGTGTGTATGTTAACTCAACACCCCGAAAGCGGTCCACGATGTGCAGAATCGGCTCCAATCGCACCGCACACAAATCGCATGTGATTTGCACAGGATTGTGGTGCAGTTCCTGTGCAAATCACATGCGATGTACCGCACCGCATATATGTGAACCCGGGCTTACATCGAAGTCGCATGATTTCAAAGTCGGGTGACCTTCCGATTTCAGTTGTGATTTGCGAGATATCTGACACAGATGTCTATGCAAATCACAACAAAAAGAGTGCATGCGCTACTTTAGAAATCGGTGTGGCTCCAACCAAGTCGGAACCACACCGATATGACCGCTCTAATAGATTGTAAGCTCCCAGGATCAGGGCCCTCCTATCCCTCTTGTATTGAGCTGTATTGTTGCTGTATTGTCTTCCTTTATATTGTAAAGTGCTCAGCAAACTGTTGGCGCCATAAATCCTGTATAATAATAATAATATATAAATCCTGTATAATAATAATATATAAATCCTGTATAATAATAATAATATATAAATCCCGTATAATAATAATATATAAATCCTGTATAATAATAATAATATATAATGCATACCTCATGAAGAGGTATGCATGCACCTGCATCAGTACCAGGGGGGTGGAGCCTGACTATGGCGGCTCGGGAGTGTGTGTAGCAAGCACTCTCCGTTAGCCTCCCCTCGTTTATCCTCCCCATGAGGCCCCGTAGATAGAGAGACCAGCAGCATGGAGAGGGATCAACAACTCACCCTCTGAAGAAAGATCGCGGAGGTCCGGGGACGGTTGGGCTGCTGAGACCCAGGAGAGCGCCAGAGAGAGAACCGGAAGGAGGACGCCTTGGGGTTATCCCCTGACGACCGCCGGCGCCTGCAGAGGAGGTGTGGAATTGTCGGGGAGACAGTCGGAGCCTGGACCCAAGAGAGAGCCGGGAGAAGGACGCCTCGTGGCTTCCCCTGCTGTCTCGCGGTGGCCTCGGAGGAGGAGTAGGGTTGCCAGGGAGACGCCAGTGAGACGGCCGAGGCATTGGAGCGGCGTTGACACGTGGGAAGCCGCAGAGGAGCTCTGGGAGCTCCCAGTGTGAGAGAGAGAGAGGTGCCCGACATCTGACATCTGAGCAAGTGGGTGAAGAGATGCTGGGTAAATATTGTATTGCCCCCACAATATAATATAATATATTACAAATATTTATAGTTGCCCACCATCGTCCTGTCTCCCCTATTCACCCACACCCCAACACTACCTATATACCATATCATATCAGCTCTGCAGTTCAATAGTTTTATATTATCACCTCCTCAAAACGGCTAAAACCTCCAACTTCCACATTACTCCTGTTTTTTCATTATGTTATCAACTCGTGTACCACCTTCAATTTAAGGAGACATGTGATGAGAAGACAAGCTATATGAGGTATATGAGACCCTTAGGAATCCCTTCAAGAGGACATTAAAGGACATAATTACAGAGGAGGAACGCTCCTGGAGTGGAGTTCCAGCGTGGAGGGTGAGTGATGACCGCTGGTCTTCCTGCAGGTCCTCTTTAATACTCTATATACATTGGACTTGTATATCAGACTTATATACACATTGAGTTTCCGCACTAGATTCCTATGTGCCTATAATAAGACTTTGCATTAAAAATGTAATCTGAAGAAATAGGGGATTCCTAGGGTGGGTCTGAAGATTGGGAGGTGTAAGAGAACAGGAGTTCCTTGAAATAAGAGTAAAAAGTTCCAAAAACAACATGAAAGGTAAAAATACCAAAGGGAGTGGGCCTAAGAACACCCAAACTGGTACGATTAAGAAGTATGTGTCACAAGGAAATGTTACCCCAGAAAGATCTCAAGGAATAAGTGAAAAAAGTGATTTGGAAATAAGCTTGGATAATAGCCCGAGACTCTCCCTGGGCCCAGTATATAATAGTCAATTGGAAGGCATTGAACCGAGAGAACTTGAAAGAGATATGCAAATACCTAATAAAAAAGAAATGGCGGAAATGTTTAAAGGCTTGGAAAAATCAATAAAGCAAGAGATGGGGATGATCCGAGAAGACTTGGGACAATTATTAACTAGGGTGGAGGAAATAGAGGAGAAGGTTCATGCCCAAGACCAGGCCATCCCTAAATTAGAGAAGTGGATAATGGAAGATAGAAAAGAACAAAAGAGATTGCTTTATATGATGGAAGAACAACAAAATAGAGAAAGGAGAAATAATTTTAGAGTAAGAGGAGTCCCGGAACTGACACAGGGAGAAGATTTAAAAGAACTAACTGCCAAAATTTTGATCTCTATAATGGACAAATAGGATGAGGAGATGCTTAAATTGGACGAAGTATACAGGATTGGGAAGTATCAACAAGAAAAAGGGGTTGAAAAACCAAGGGATATAATTGTTAAACTTCATAACTACAGAGATTGAGAAGAAATATGGAAAAAGATTAAAGGAAGAACAAATATTACATACGAAGGAAAAAGTATCCAAATTTTTGCAGATTTAACAGCAGAGACTCTGAGAAGGAAGAGATCACTGAAACCCCTTCTAGAAGTGATGAAAAAACATAATGTGAAATACAGATGGGGCCGGGACACAAGTTTAATTGGGTGGAGGGATGGAACTACAGCTATATTGAGATTTCCGGAAGATATGGAAGAATTTTGTGATAAATTGAGACTGCAGAGACAAGAGATACCTGGATGGGATGTGGGGGAGGGAGTGCTGGACAGTGGTGGGTCAAGAAAGTGGCAGCTGGTTGAAAGAGGAAATAGAGAAACAATAGATAAGGGGATACCGGGGAGGAGGGGGGGAAGGTGAGCGGTCATTGTCAGAGTCGAACCCTTATAGAGGGATCAGAGGTGGAAAATGATCCGTGGGCACAGGAGGCCTGGGGGGGATGGGGAGAGGGGAGGTTGGGTAGGAGGGAGATTTCAGGGGGGGAGGGATAGGGAGGATGGGGTTTTTAGGGGTAACACTCTGTATAATGGGCGAGAGAGAGATAGGAAAAGAGAGAAAGGATAAGACATGAAAGATGGAAGATCTCCGATTAATAACTTATAATGTAAAGGGATTGAATTGCCCTGGGAAGAGATTTAAATTATTTAAGGAGCTACAGTATAGGGAGGCTTCGGTGGTATTCCTGCAGGAGACACACCTAGAGATTAAGTCAAATATAAAGTTGTACTCTAGAAGTTACCCTACATGGTTTTATGCGGATTCCCCAATCAAGAGAGCTAAGGGAGTAGCAATAGGGTTTGAAAAAAATGTAAGGCTGGAGATAGATGAGAGAGAGGTTGATCCTGAGGGAAGATTTCTGTTTTTAAAGGGTAGATTACAAGAGCAAGAATGTACAATTGTAAATATCTACTGCCCAAATAAAAGACCAGAAGTTTTTCTGAAGGGTGTCCTGAGAAAACTGATGGCCTTTAAGAAAGGACGTTTGATAGTGGCAGGTGATCTGAATTTTTGTATGGACTCACAAATGGATACGACATCTTCTGTGCAAAGAGATGGAGGTAGAGCTCTGAGAATCCTGAAGAGGGTGATCCAGGAGTGTCAACTGGTGGATATTTGGAGAGTGATTCATGGAAAAGAGAGAGATTATACCTTCTTCTCTAAAGCACACGAGATGTACTCCAGATTGGATTATATATTAGTAGATCATCAGCTTATAGATTTGGTGGATAAAGTAGAAATTGAGGCGATGTCTTTTTCGGATCATGCCCCTGTTTCATTGAAAATGAGGTGGAGTAGACGATTGACAGGAGGGATAGGTTGGAAGCTGAACGAGGCTCTCCTCCTGGATCAGGAAGTGGATCAAAAAATTAGAGAAGAGATTGAAAGATATTTTCGAGCGAATGAGACAGGGGAGGTATCGATGGCTACAGTGTGGGAGTCCCATAAGGCTTATATAAGAGGTATCCTGATTGCGTCTGGGCAAAAAAGAAAAGGGAAAGAAGAGAAAAATTTACTGGGCTGTTAAAAGAAATAGCTGAGTTAGAGCAAATACATAAAAATAAAAGATCAGAAAAGATAAAACAGAAGGTGATAAAAAAGAAAGAAGAACTAGAGCTATTGCTGGAGGAGGAGAAGAGAAGAGTCTTTAATAAAGTTGCAAGTGAGAGATATAAATGGGGAGATAAACCAGGAAAATATTTAATGAGAGCTTTGAGGAAAAAGAAAAATAGAAATTATATTGAGAAAATAAAAAACCCCAAGGGGGAAATGGTTTACTCTACTAAAGAGATCATCGAGGTGTTTAAAGAATATTACAGCAAGCTATATAATATCGCCTCCCAAGACCCAGTAAATATAAATGGAAATGAGAGAAGAGAGAAAAGAAGGGAATATTTAAAAAATGCAGGTTTACCGAAGTTAAAGTATGATCAACTGAATTCCCTTGACTTGGAAATTACACAGGATGAAATAATAAGAGCATTAAAGGACACTCCGACGGGGAAAAGTCCGGGCCCAGATGGATATACAGTGAGATACTATAAAAAATACAGTGACCTGTTAATACCCAAACTGAAGAGATATATGAACGCCCTGGGAGGAGAGATGGAGGTGAGAAGGGAATCTTTACAGGCCCATGTGGTGCTGATACAAAAGGAAGAGAAGGATCCCTCTCAGTGCTCTAGCTTTAGACCGATATCACTTTTGAATATAGACATCAAGCTATATGCTAAGGTCCTAGCAAATAGACTAAAAGATCTCATGCCAGAATGGATTCAGGGGGACCAGGTGGGTTTTGTCCCGGGGAGGGAGGGCAGAGATAATGGCCTAAGAACTCTGTTGCTTATCCAAAAAGCTAGAAAGGGGAAAACCCCGGTAATAGTACTTTCGATCGATGCTGAGAAGGCATTCGATAGAGTAGATTGGAGTTTTATGATGGATACCCTGGAAACTCTAGGAATAGGAGTAAGAATGAGAGAATGGATAGGAAAGCTGTATAGAGAGCCCTCAGCGATAGTAATGGTTAATGGAGAGAGGTCGGAACCTATCAGAATGTCAAATGGAACTAGACAGGGTTGCCCATTATCTCCATTGTTGTATGTATTGGCATTGGAACCATTATTGGCAACTATTAGGAAGAACTTAGATATAAAAGGAGTGCAGATTGGGGAAGTCGAACATAAAGTAGCTGCCTATGTGGATGATCTTTTGTTTTATGTGGGAAATCCTAGGATAACACTCCCAATTCTAATGAAGAGCTTAAAAGAGTATGGGGAGTTATCAAACTTGAAAATTAATCCAACCAAAACTGAGATCTTGAATGTAAACCTTTCAAACAGTGAAAAAGAAAAAATACAAAAAGAATTCCCCTTTATATGGAAAAATAGGGAGATAAAGTATTTGGGGGTGAAACTTTCTGCCTCATATATAAACCTGTATAAATTAAATTATATCCCACTCTTAAATGAGATTAAGAAGGAACTAAGGAGATTCGAAGGAGGTAACCCATCCTGGATAGGCCGTATAAACCTGATAAAAATGATAATTGTACCAAAAATCCTCTATAAATTTCAGATGATTCCAATCAAAATTCCGGAGGCCTTTTTTAAAGTAATAAAAAAGATGTTAACAAAATATATATGGAAAAATAAAAAACCCAGAATATCATATGACTTGTTAAATAGAAATAAAGAGAGAGGAGGCTTGGGAGTGCCAGATATTAAAAGGTACTATAAAGCAGTAGTCTTAGCGAGAATCTATGATTGGACATATAATTATGAGGGGAAAAAGTGGGTTCAGATTGAGAATGAACTAAGCGGAGTTACCTTGAAGAGAACTATTTGGGCACCAGCACAATATAGGGGGTTAAAAGATACCACGAGTGTTTTTACATTAAATGTTTTTAATGTTTGGGACAAATTGCATAAATTTATGAAATGGGATTTTAACTCACAACTAATACCACTGAGGAATACGGATTATTTTCCCCCAGGCAAGGAGGAAAGTATAGGGAAATGGATTAGAAAAGAAGATATCCAACTGAGAGACATAATGGATGGACAGGAATTGAGAACACTTGGTGATTTGAAAGGGGATAAAAGGGAACTTTTTATTAAAATAGATGAATGGAAATATTATCAATTAAAACACTTTGTCAGAAACCTCCCAAGACCGTTCAGATCGAGAGAGGATTGGAACGGCTTTGAGAGGTTGTTAGAAACACGAGGTGATGGTAGGCGAGGCACCGCAAAAATTTATAAAATTCTCACTGAGTTAGACACTTACACAAAACCAATGTATATAGGTAAATGGGAAAGAGATTTGGGAATAGAGATTGACGAGGATAAGCAAAGAAAAATATACAGATTAATACACGAGAATATAAGTATGAGAGAGGTGGAGGTAAATTACAAGTGTTTAACGAGATGGCACATCACACCGAACATTGAGTATAAGATATGTGGGGAAAATTCACTAGAGTGCTGGAGGGGATGTGGAAAAATAGGCACCTTATATCATATATGGTGGGAGTGCCCAAAAATTCAAGGTTTCTGGGAGATGATCGTTCAATTAATTGAGAATATCTCGGGGATAAAGATAGGACTGAACCCAGCAGTATGTCTCCTACATAGTACAGAGTTATCAGTAAATAACTACAAGGATTCGGGTATATGGTGCTATTTAAATGCGGCGAAGGGGTTGATACCTAAGTTTTGGCATAAACCAGAGGTGCCGAAGATAGAGGATTGGGTGGAAAGAACTAATCAAATTTATAAGATGGAGAGACTGTGCTACAGTTGCAAGAAATAGTATGTGAACCCCTTGGGATTACGTGGAGTTTTGCATGAATTGGGCATAAAATGTTCTCTGAATGTCATCTAAGTCACAACAATAGAAGAACACAGTCTGCTGAACATAATACTGCACAAACATTAGATGTTGCCATGGTTTAATTGCACATAACATGTAAACATTCACAGTGCAGGGAGGAAAAAGTATGTGAGGCCCTAGCTTAATGACTTCTCCCAGAGCTATTTGGAGCCAGGAGTCAGCCAACCTTGACTCCAATCAGTGTGATGATATTGGATGTGTTGCTGACAGCTGTCCTGCCCTTAAAAAACACACACCTGTTTTGGGTTTACTGGTTTCAAGAAGCACTGTCTGATGTGAACCATGCCTCGCAGAAAAGAGCTCTCAGAAGACCTACAATCAAGAATTGTTGACTTGCATGAAGCTGGAAAGGGTTACAAAAGTATCTCCAAAAGCCTTGATGTTCATGTGAGCACGGTAAGACAGACTGTCTACAAATGGAGAAAGTTTAGCACTGTTGCTACTCTCCCTAGGCGTGGTCGCCCTGTAAAAATGACTGCAAGAGCACAGCGCAGAATGCTGCATGAGGTAAAGAAGAATCCCAGAGTGTCAGCTAAAGACCTACAAAAATCTCTGGCACATGCTAACATATTTGTGGACACATCTACAATAAGGAAAACATTAAACAAGAATGGAATACATGGGAGGACACCACGGAGGAAGCCATTGCTGTCCAAAAAGAATATTGCAGCACGTTTGAAGTTTGCAAAAGAGCACCTGGATGTTCCACAGCACTACTGGCAAAATATACTGTGGGCAGATGAAACCAAGATTGAGTTGTTTGGGAAGAACACACAACACTATGTGTGGAGAAAAAAAGGCACAGCACACCAACATCAAACCTCATCCCCACTGTGAAACATGGCAGAGGGAGCATCATGCTTTGGGGCTGCTTTGCTGCCTCAGGGCCTGGACGGATTGTTGTCATTGATGGGAAAATGATTTCCAAAGTTTATCAAGACATTTTGCAGGAAAACGTACGACCATCTGTCCGCCAACTGAAGCTCCGCAGAGGATGGGTGATGCAACAGGACAATGACCCAAAGCATACAAGTAATTCAACAAAACAATGGCTGCAACAGCACAGAATACGCCTTCTGGAGTGGCCCAGTCAGAGTCCTGACCTCAACCCGATTGAAATGCTGTGGCATGACCTTAAGAGAGCGATTCACACCAGACATCCCAAGAATATTGCTACACTGAAACAGTTTTGTAAAGAGGAGTGGTCCAAAACTACTCCAGATCGTTGTGCAGGTCTGATCTGCAACTACAGGAAACGTTTAGTTGAGGTTATTGCTGCCAAAGGAGGGTCAACCAGTTATTAAGTCCAAAGGTTCACATACTTTTTCCTCCCTGCACTGTGAATGTTTACATGTTATGTGCAATTAAACCATTGCAACATCTAATGTTTGTGTAGTATTATGTTCAGCAGACTGTGTTCTTCTATTGTTGTGACTTAGATGATGTTCAGAGCACATTTTATGCCCAATTCATGCAAAACTCCACGTAATCCCAAGGGGTTCAAATACTTTTTCTTGCAACTGTATATGCAGGAAGACAGGATGGGGTTGTTCTATAAGAGGTGGAGAACATGGGAAGAATTCATGGTGAAATATATGAAGTAACTATGTGAGAAAGATAGAAGGATTTGTACCCTATATTCGCGTATGAAGAGGGATAATAGAATTATGCAGAGTGGGTGGGTTTATTTTGGGGGAGGTTTTTTTTTTTTTTTTTTTTTTTGGGTGGGGGGAAATTAGATAGTGTGGGGGTGGTAATTGGGAATAAAGATTGATAGAAATGTTATTAAAGATATGCAAATTTGTTTGTATGAGAACAATGATGAAATGTGCAATATATATGGAAAATAAATAAAAATTTAAATAAAAAAAAAAGAAATAATAATAATATATAAATCCTGTATAATAATAATATATAAATCCTGTATAATAATAATAATAATAATATATAAATCCCGTATAATAATAATATATAAATCCTGTATAATAATAATAATAATATATAAATCCTGTATAATAATAATATATAAATCCTGTATAATAATAATAATAATATATAAATCCTGTATAATAGTAATATATAAATCCTGTATAACAATAATAATAGGGGACAATAGGGTGCGACTTGGCATACGATTTGCAAGTCCCAGGGCATGCTAATCGCATGCCAAGTCGCACCCAATGTGACCGGGGAGTTAAAGAGGAGTTCCACTCACTGGTCAAAAAATAAAAGTCAGCAGCTACAAAAACTGTAGCTGCTGACTTTTAAAAAACAGCCACTTACCTGTCTCTTGGTCCCATGGTGTGTCCCCCGCAGGTCGTTTCACTGGCCGTCCTGTATTCCAGGCACCGGCATCTTCAGTGTGGGCACCCGGCTGTGACAGCTTGCGGCTTCACAGCTGGGTAGCCACTGCACATGTGCGAGTAGCGCTGCGCTTCATGAATGGCCCTGTAGTCTTCTGGGACCTTTCACGTGTCCCAAAAGACTACAGAGAGGGAGGGAGGACGCCTTCCGCTTCTGATTGCCTAGGCCAGGGGTAGGCAACCTGCGGCTCTCCAGCTGTTGCAGGACTACAAGTTCCATCATGTCTCTGCAAGTCATAGCTGTAACTGTCAGTTTTGTAATGTTGCAATGCCTCATGGGAAATGTAGTTCTGCAACAGCTAGAGAGCCGCAGGTTGCCTACCCCTGGCCTAGGCGATCAGACCAGAAGTGGGAGTGGGTACCTGTCAAATTCGGGTACCCGCTCCCCCCCCCCCCAAAGGTGCCAATCCTTAATGGGGAGCGGGGTAGCAGTCCTTAAAGCGCAACTTCCCCTTTTGGGTGGAGCTCCGCTTTAAGGCTTTTTTCTCCTCAGGTCTCTTTAAAGCCTCTACACTCCGAAACCCAATCTGGGAGTTATTGCCCCCAGAGACAAATGAAAGGCCAGTTTTCTCAGTTTAGAACAGACTTTCTGGAGCCCCTCGATCTGTATATGTAAGAACCTCATGTGCCATTTATCTTTTTTTACACGTTGGTAGGGCTTAGCATTGTCACCAAGAAGAGGCTAGGGATGAGTATGATCCGTCAATTGCTTAAGGCCTGTTGGGGGCGATCTTACTTAATTGCAAGCTGTTTTGGCCAAGCAACCTTTCCATTCTGTAAACGCAGAAATATACACAACCGACGGCTTTTTACTTCATTGCATTTCCATTACTTAACATTTCAGCCAACAGGGTAGCATCTGTGGTTTTCTTGGGTCCTTTTCATCACTGGTACTGGAAACCCAATTATGACTTCCTTTCCATCTGTTTTCTGGCACATTTTTGATACGCATCCTTCTTTCAAGTGCTAATTCTGAATTATTGATGAAGGCTTTTTCAGTCAACAAACCATTTACAGCCTTATTTCCCAAAGCAAGGTCTGCGATGTCCACCGACCACAAATCCCTGGACATCCTCCTTCTTACTTCAGGATGCAGGTTTTCCTGGATGAATGATTAGCTGGTAGTATATTTATTTATTTTTTTTTTATTTCAGGTACTTATATAGTGCTGTCAATTTATGCAGCACTTTACATATATATTGTACATTCACATCAGTCCCTAACCCTCAAGGGGTGTACAATCTAAGGTCCCTAACTCACATTCATACATACACATACTAGGGACAATTTAGACAGGAGCCAATTCACCTACCAGCATGTCTTTGGAGTGTGGGAGGAAACCGGAGTACCCGGAGGAAACCCACGCAGGCACAGGGAGAACATGCAAACTCCAGGCAGGTGGTTCTGTGGTTCGGATGTGAACCAACAACCCGAGTACTGCCAGGCGGAAGCGTGGGAGCAATATAGTGAAAGGTGAGCTGGGACCAGAGAGAGAGGAGGATCAGCAAATCAGAGGATCAGTAGATCTGGGGGTACTACTGAGTGAAGGATCAGCAGAGCTGGGGGTACTATTTTATTTTTTATATTACAGGTATTTACGCAGCGATTTACATATATATTGTACATTCACATCAGTCCCTAACCCTCAAGGGGTGTACAATCTAAGGTCCCTAACTCACATTCATACATACACATACTAGGGACAATTTAGACAGGAGCCAATGAACCCACCAGCATGTCTTTGGAGTGTGGGAGGAAACCGGAGTACCTGGAGAATTTATTATTATTATACAGGATTTATATAGCGCCAACAGTTTGCTCAGCGCTTTACAATATAATGGGAGACAATACAGCAACAATACAGTTCAATACAAGAGGGTTAGGAGGGCCCTGATCCTGGGAGCTTACAATCTAAGAGGGAGGGGCTAGTGGTACAAAAGGTAATAATTGTGGAGGATGGACTGGTAGGAGCCAATTAGCCTACCAGCATGTCTTTGAAGTGTGGGAGGAAACTGGAGTACCTGGAGGAAAACCAGGCAGGCACAGGGAGAACATGCAAACTCCAGGCAGGTGGTGCTGTGGTTGGGATTCGAACCAACGACCCGAGTACTGCCAGGCGGAAGTGCTAACCATTTAGCCATGGTGCTGCCCATATTTCACTGATTTTATTGATTTATTTATATTTATTGTATGTATGTATTTATTTATTTAATATATTCATTCATTCGTTGCTTGATTTGATTTATTTGATTTGATATATTTGAATTAATAATTGGTTTCTGTTAATGGCATTAATGGTCCTTTATGACAGTATATTTTGCAGATAATGGCATCACAGACTGTGCAGAATTGGCCAACATGCAATGATGACACTATGGGGTTGATTTACTGAAGGCCAGTAGACGGTGCACTCTGCAAGTTCAGTCGCTCCAGAGCTTAGTAAATGAGCAGAAGCTCTGCTGACTTCCATCATCCAATGATATGAAAGCAAAAATGCACTTTTTTTAAACTTTCCATGATTGGGTATTCTTATCAAAGTGAAGGTTTATCCCATTTATTAAGCTCTGGAGCGAGTGCACTAAGCAAAAGTGCACAGTCTATTTGTCTTTAGTAAATCAACCCTATGGCTTCACCAAACTGGCATTTACAATGGCTTTAAACCCAAAAGCAACCATTTATTCAATTGAAGCTTGCCAGTTCTTAGATGTGATGGCTGCATTCCTTTTTCTTTTTTAGGCTTTCTTCCTTCTACTGTATTTTCATCTGGTGATCTGACCAGTAAGTCTGTTATTTTTCAACAGAACAAGCTCTTTTGCAGATACAGGGATGGGACAAATCATTAAACACTGATAGGGGTGATCAGCTTTTATTTATTTATGGAAATCCTTTATCCCAAAAGAAAAAAAGTGTTTGCTGTAACTGATTTATAAAGTGTGAGCTGGAGTTTGGCTTCAGTTTGTTAGTGTATTTAAATCTGCTAGTACATCTGACACATGGAATCCTGGGACTTTTTTTAGTGGAGCCCAGAGAAAGCTCAGACAAGCTGTACAAATTCTGTACTTACAACTGCAGATAAACAGGTACAACGTATGTAGGAGGATTTGTTTCATCTCTGCGTATCACCTGAGGCCAGTCACTTCACTTAGTATATGGAAGAGTTTACAACTACATTAAACCATCTAGGAGGCTTGTAGCACATGTCCCCTCTGACACCAAGAATGGAATCCTGGGACTTTTTTTGGTGGAGCCTAGAGAAACCTCAGACAAGCTGTATAAATTCTGGACTTTAAATGGCTGTAGAGAAGAGACAACTGCAGATAAAAAGGTTTACAAGCACATTAAACCATCTAGGAGGCTTGTAGCACATGTCCCCTCTGACACCAAGGGGGAAATTTACTAAAGCTGGTTCACTCAGAATCTGGTACAGCTGTGCATGGTAGCCAATCAGCTTCTAACCTCAAATTGTTTAAGTAAGGTTTGGCAATAAAAACTGGAAGCTGATTGGTTTCTATGCAGAAGTGCACCTGATTTTGCACTCTCCAGCTTTAGTAAATAAACCCCCAAGCATGGAATCCTGGAACTTTTTTGGTGGAGCCTAGAGAAACCTCAGACAAGCTGTATAAATTCTGGACTTACAACTGCAGATAAACAGGTACAACTTATGTAGGAGGATTTGTTTCATCTCTGTGTATCACCTGAGGCCAGTCACTTTGCTGGGTATATGGAAGAGTTTACAACCACTTTAAGCCATCTAGGAAGCTTGTAGCACATGTCACCTCTGACACCAAGCATGGAATCCTGGAACTTTTTTGGGTGGAGCCTAGAGAATCCTCAGACAAGCTGTATAAATTCTGGACTTTTAATGGCTGTAGAGAAGAGACAACTGCAGATAAACAGGTTTACAACCACATTAAACCATCTAGGAGGCTTGTAGCACATGTCCCCTCTGACACCAAGCATGGAATCCTGGGACTCTTCTTTGGTGGAGCCCATTGTACAGGGAGCCGGAGGTTCTATGGCCGGGGTGTGCAGGATTGTTTTAATGGCTTTAGAGAAGAGACAACTGCAGATAAACAGGTACAACTTATGTAGGAGGATTTGTTTCATCTCTGCGTATCACCTGAGGCCAGTCACTTCACTTAGTATATGGAAGAGTTTACATCCACAATAAACCATCTAGGAGGCTTGTAGCACATGTCCCCTCTGACACCAGCCATGGAATCCTGGGACTTTTTTTGGTGGAGCCTAGAGAAACCTCAGACATGCTGTATAAATTCTGGACTTTAAATGGCTGTAGAGAAGAGACAACTGCAGATAAACAGGTTTACAACCACATTAAACCATCTAGGAGTCTTGTAGCACATGTCCTCTCTGACACCAAGCATGGAATCCTGGGACTTTTTTTGGTGGAGCCTAGAGAAACCTCAGACAAGCTGTATAAATTCTGGACTTACAACCGCAGATAAACAGGTACAACTTATGTAGGAGGATTTGTTTAATCTCTGTGTATCACCTGAGGCCAGTCAATTTGCTGGGTATATGGAAGAGTTTACAACCACTTTAAGCCATCTAGGAGGCTTGTAGCACCTGTCCCCTCTGCAACCAGCCATGGAATCCTGGGACTTTTTTTGGTGGAGCCTAGAGAAACCTCAGACATGCTGTATACATTCTGGACTTTAAATGGCTGTAGAGAAGAGAAAACCGCAGATAAACAGGTACAACTTATGTAGGAGGATTTGTTTCATCTCTGCGTATCACCTGAGGCCAGTCACTTCACTCAGTATATGGAAGGCTTTACATCCACATTAAACCATCTAGGAGGCTTGTAGCACATGTCCCCTCTGACACCAAGCATGGAATCCTGGAACTCTTCTTTGGTGGAGCCCATTGTACAGGGAGCCGGAGATTCTATGGCCAGGGTGTGCAGGATTCTTTTAATGGCTGTAGAGAAGAGACAACTGCAGATAAACAGGTACAACTTATGTAGGAGGATTTGTTTCATCTCTGCGTATCACCTGAGGCCAGTCACTTCACTTAGTATATGGAAGAGTTTACAACCACATTAAACCATCTAGGAGGCTTGTAGCACATGTCCCCTCTGACACCATCCATGGAATCCTGGGACTTTTTTTGGTGGAGCCTAGAGAAATCTCAGACAAGCTGTATAAATTCTAGACTTACAACCGCAGATAAACAGGTACAACTTATGTAGGAGGATTTGTTTCATCTCTGTGTATCACCTGAAGCCAGTCACTTTGTTGGGTATATGGAAGAGTTTACAACCACATTAAACCATCTAGGAGGCTTGTAGCACATGTCCCCTCTGCCACCAGCCATGGAATCCTGGGACTTTTTTTGGTGGCGCCTAGAGAAACCTCAGACAAGCTGTATAAATTCTGGACTTTAAATGGCTGTAGAGAAGAGACAACTGCAGATAAACAGGTTTACAACCACATTAAACCATCTAGGAGGCTTGTAGCACATGTCCCCTCTGACACCATCCATGGAATCCTGGGACTCTTCTTTGGTGGAGCCCATCGTTCAGGGACCCGGGGGTTCTATGGCCGGGGTGTGCAGGATCAGTGCATTCTTTGCGTTGCCTAGCAATTTGTCTTGAAATTAGAATGAAAATCATTATTATGTAAACCTCTATTGGCACGGCGAATGGAAATCTGTATGGGTTCCAGCTTTGACATGCCTGTGGTTCACTTTGTTACAGTCCAAAGACAGAAAACAAATAACAACAATAAAAAACAAAATGCGTTTGTCGGGGCCGCAGACAATGCGATTGTGTGACTTCCGGGTGAACGTCCAGCTACTCCGTCACATCAATGACTTCCTACTACATGGACTTTTATTAAGTTGTTCCTTAAAGCAGATCTGTTCCCAGCGTTCTGAGCTTTGTGAACAGTCCACGCCGGCTTTTCTCCAAGATTTTTAAAGGCTAAGTCTACATTTTTGCAAAAAAAAAAAAAATTATAAATATCGCCTACGCAAGTCTGGGGCCCCCGGTGGGCATTAACCACTTCCAGTCCGGACACTTTTACCCCCTTTCAGTCCGGACACTTCCCCCCCCCCTTCCTGTCCAGGCCAATTTTCAGCTTTCAGCGCTATCACATTTTGAATGACAGTTGCGCGGTCATGCAACACTGTACCCATATGAATTTTTTAGCATTCTTTTGAAACAGATAAAGCTTGATTTGGTTGTATTTATTCACCGCTGGGATTTTTATTTTTTTTGCTATGTAAATGAAAATGTGCAAACATTTTGAAAAAAGTGTTTTTATTATAAAATTCAGCAAATAAATAATATTTCATCATAAATCTTGACCAAAATTTATTCCGTTATCTTTTTAGTAAAAAAAAAAAATAAGCCAAATTAGTTTATAACCAAAAATTATCATCTTTAAACATTTTTTTTACATTTTTATTTAATTTTTTTAAAATATTTGTTTTTTTTTTTCTTTTTTTTTTACATACTGTCACCCTAGCAGTACAGCCTTTATGGCTGTAAAAGCAATCATTTCTCCTTCTCTCTGCATTCTTGCAGCCATTGAGAACTACTGAGTGAGCTGTGATTGGTCACAGCTTGTCACATGGTACAAGGCTGTTGTGAATAGCCCTGTACCATGTGACCTCTGTGATCATTCACAGATTTCACACGTAGTAAGCAATGATGTCAGAAGTGACATCTTGCTTACTACTCTGCATGTGATTACTGATTGGCCAGTGGGAAGAATGCATGTGGGAAGAATGTTCCTTAAATTGGTGGTCAGTGGGAAGAATGTTCCTTAAATTGGTGATCAGTGGGAAGAATGCCCTTTACATTGGTGATCACTGGGAAGAATGCCCCTTACATTGGTGATCAGTGGGAAGAATGCTCCTTACATTGGTGGTCAGTGGGAAGAATGTCCCTTACATTGGTGATCACTGGGAAGAATGTTCCTTACATTGGTGGTCAGTGGGAAGAATGTTCCATAAATTGGTCAGTGGGAAGAATGCCCCTTACATTGGTGATCAGTGGGAAGAATGCTCCTTACATTGGTGATCAGTGGGAAGAATGCTCCTTACATTGGTGATCAGTGGGAAGAATGCTCCTTACATTGGTGATCAGTTGGAAGAATTCTCCTTACATTGGTGGTCAGTGGGAAGAATGCCCCTTACATTGGTGATCACTGGGAAGAATGCTCCTTACATTGGTGATCAGTGGGAAAAATGCTCCTTACATTGGTGATCAGTTGGAAGAATTCTCCTTACATTGGTGGTCAGTGGGAAGAATGCCCCTTACGTTGGTGATCAGTGAGAAGAATGTTCCTCACATTGGTGGTCACTGGGAAGAATCCTTCTTACATTGGTGATCACTGGGAAGAATGCTCCTTACAATTGTGGTCCGTGGGATAAAAAAGAGAGAAGAAAGAGAAAAGAATTGTGGCATCAGTGGGAACATATCTGAGTGGCAGATATTGTTCATTGCTCAAGAAACCACTAGCAACCCCTGAAGGACCCTTTAGGGTTTGATGGAACGAACCCTGGTTGAGAAAGGCTGCCTGCATCTCCGGAGCTGCTTTTGTTACTCTTCAAAGGGCTGTGATGTGTGACCTCCCTGACCAGTAAGGAAGAGCAGAAGGCAGGATGTGGCAGACAAGAGCTCTAGAACCTTGGAATTTTGTATGTTTAGGGCTCTTGGGAAGCTCTGTGACATTACTAATAGTGGCTGACATTTACATGCAGTATAATATACGTATGGGAAATTCATGTGCCACATAGGAGCCACCAATAAGTGGTGTGAGACTTCCTGTGCTGGGAGCTGAATACCACTATCTGCAAAGATTGCTGCAAGTTAGAGGAGATCACTAAGCCAGGTCTACTCTGGAAGCAGTGTTGAGACTTTGGGATAAAAAAGAATGGCGCCAGTAGCTGCCGTGTGTGCGGTAATGGCTTGAAGGTGCTACTACACATATGCCTCAGCATCAACATTTAAATGGAGTCCGGTGCCATCAACAACTGCCCTAGCCTGCGGAAAGCACACCCAGAATAGTCCCTGCAGCACTTGAGTCTGTGTTGTAATGGGATGTGGCCTTCCGATTTCAGTTCCCTTCCATTTAAACTATCTTTCTACTTCCCGACTTCTGCTGTGGCTTACATAGGCTCTGTAATCTTGGGCCTGGCAAATCATACCACCAACCGCCTCCAACCCTCACCTCCTTTCCCCATCTGGCTCTGCTTCTGACCAGGAGGACTGCATCTGGTGGTACAGCTGATAGATCTTCATGGAGGAACAATTTAATACCATGCCTGCAACTATCCCTCTCCCCACCACTGAACCAACATTTCCCCTTTGTATCACTGTGTCTTCACCCCCATTCTCACCACTATGCCTAATACCTCCCCATTACTGCAATTTCATACCACTCCCCTCTCACCACTGGAATTGACCCTTATCCTCCTCTCCCTCACCATACCTACACACCTCCAATCTCACCATTACCATCCCTCCACTTTCACCACCTTTCCCACATGCCCTAACTTTTGTGCTCCACACAAGTGGACTTCAAACTGCATGCCTTTATCTTCCCTAGGAACATTATTCCTGTCACTGACAAAGGGACATAATTCCTCCCGCTGACACCAACGATGGGGCACTATTCCTCTCTCTGACATCGATGATGGGACACTATTCCTTCCACTGACACTAACGATGGGGCACTATTCCTCTCTCTGACACCAATAATAGGGCACTATTCCTCTCTCTGACATCGATGATGGGACACTATTCCTTCCACTGACACTAACGATGGGGCACTATTCCTCTCTCTGACATTGATGATGGGGCACAACTCCTTCCACTGACACCAATAATAGGGCACTATTCCTCCCACTGACACTAACGATGGGGGAAGTTTCCTCCCATTTACACCAATGATGGGACATTATTCCTCCCACTGATACCAATGATGGGACACTATTCCTCCCACTGATACCAATGATGGGACACTGTTCCTCCCACTGATACCAATGATGGGGCACTATTCCTCCCACTGATACCAATGATGGGGCACTATTCCTCCCACTGATACCAATGATGGGGCACTATTCCTCCTATGTATACCAATGATGGGGCACTATTCCTCCCACTGACACCAATGATGGGGCACTATTCCTCCTATGTATACCAATGATGGGGTACTATTCCTCCCACTGACACCAGTGATGGGGCACTATTCCTCCTACTTATACCAATGATGGGGCACTATTCCTCCTACTTATACCAATGATGGGACACCATTCCTCCCACTCATTCCAATGATGGGGCACTATTCCTCCTACATATACCAATGATGGGGCACTATTCCTATTACTTATACCAATGATGGGGCACTATCCCTCCTACTTATACCAATGATGGGGCACTATTCCTCCCACTGATACCAATGATGGGGCACTATTCCTCCTATGTATACCAATGATGGGGCACTATTCCTCCCACTGACACCAGTGATGGGGCACTATTCCTCCCACTGATTCCAATTATGGGGCACTATTCCTCCTACTTATACCAATGATGGGCACTATTCCTATTACTTATACCAATGATGGGGCACTATTCCTCCCACTGATTCCAATGATGGGGCACTATTCCTCCTACTTATACCAATGATGGGCACTATTCCTATTACTTATACCAATGACGGGGCACTATCCCTCCTACTTATACCAATGATGGGGCACTATTCCTCCTACTTGTACCAATGATGGGACACTATTCCTCCCACTTTAACCAATGATGGGGCACTATTTTCCTAATGCCAAGCATAGGGCATTGTTCATTCCCACTAATGCCAGGACATTTTCTACTTCCACTGGCCACAGTCTGGCCCCTCTAAAGTCTAAAGGACAGTAAACTGGCCCTTTGTTTGGAGAGCTTGGAGACCCTTGTTCTACACCACTGCAGTGACACACTCTTCTGTATTCTTTAGAGTATGCCTTTGCTAGTTCCATTGTAAGTACAGAAGGTTTAAATCATCTACACTAAAAACTATATAAATAACCAAAAAGGTTAAAGGCCCACTCCATATTTTTCCAGGTCAGTGACTCAGAAAGTGTTGCAGCGAATAGATCAACATAACAGCCAAGCAAGTATCATTTCTAGAAGGAGACGTGGACAATGACAGCCTCAATATTTCTCACAGTACAGATTTCTTTTAATGAGTGTTTTTAGATCATTTTCGTAATGTGTTTTGCCAACATTGAATGTTGGTACATCGCTGAAATTAATTGGATTATATGATTTTCTGAAGTGAATCATTTAACAGCTTTGTGGGGTTTTTTTTCATGGAAAGACACTGTAATATAACTGAACTGAGCCAGCAAGATAGTTTCTAAAATATCTGCAGGATGACCACATACACTACTGCATATGGGCAAATGTTGGGGACACGTGGACATCACACCACGTGTCTGAGCTTGTTGGAAAACCTCTTTGAAAACCATAGGCATTTACATGGCGTTAGCCTGAGTTTGCTGCCATAACAGCCTTCACTCTTCTGGAGAAGCTTTTTACCAAATTTTGGAATGTGTCTGGAATTTGTGCTTTTTTTTTAGGTCAGATACTGATTTTGGATGAGAAGAACTCAGTCAAATAATAATTGGTTACCTGTAGTGCATAGCAGCTGATGTTGAAAGCGCTCACTTTGTTTCTGTATATACTGGATGAGAAGACCTGGCTGGCAATAGGGATTCCAAATAATACCAAAGGTGTTCTGTAGGTTTGAGGTCAGGGCTTTGTGTAGGCCACTCGAGTTCCTCCACACCAAACTGGTCAAATCATGTCCTGGCCCTGTACACAGAGATACAGCCATGCTGGAACAGGGAAAGGCCTTCTCCAAACTGTTACCGCAATTGACTGAAATGTCTTTGTATGCTGCAGTATTAACTGTGCCTATCCCTGGAAACTCAGGAACTCAATCATTTGGAGAGGTATCTACATACGTTTGGCTACAAAGTGTATAAGGTCTGACACAAAAAAAACAAGACTATCCCTATACCTTGGGAACCAAGAGTGGGGTGAGACAAAGAGATGGTTAGAGAACATGTTCTAACCAGTCTCAGTAAGACAAGGTTCAGTCACTTCACTCAGTTTGAATGGATATGTGTTCAAATATAGACATTTTATTACATTTGATTATACCAGAATTGTGGAGAAGGCAACTTTGCACCAAGATAACGTGCCAGCCCACAACACCTTGTTTGTGAAGTTGTTTTTAAATAATAACTACATCTCTGTGCTTGAGCACCCACCCTGTTTGCTAGACATGGCTCCCTGCAACTTCTACCTCTTCCCAAAGTCAGTACTCAAAGGAACCCATCTTTTGTTGGTAGAAGATGTGAACACAAAAATGATGGAGATCCTCAGGAGCCTTTCCGAAAATGATCTTCGGAATTGCTTTGAATCTTAAGCAGCATCGTATGCAGCTGTGTGTCAACTCAGAAGGGAAATATTTTGAAGGTGATCATTGTTGATTTTCTTTATTTGTTAAATTAAAAGAGTACAGGGTGCCATTATTTTTGGCCATGACTGTATTTGGCCATATTAGGTCAATGGAGTCACTGCAGCTGCTTGGGCCCATACTGACAGCTTTCTTCTGGGTTAGCAGTGGCCATCACCGTATTGTCTCCTTATTGGTTCCCAATGTAGATGTCTGTTTGAAAGACTTCCCTCCCCTATGTTAAGGAAGGAATCTCATATCCGGAACCCTGGTGGTGCTAGTAATAATCAGTCATCAGCACCTGAATTTGATTAATTATCCAGGCATTACAGCCCAGAGAGCTTAGAATCTGAGGAACTCAGCCAAAGCCTCAACGGGTTGGAAAGCTGCCACTTCAATTAATTTTAAATCCCCCCAAATCCCTTCTACTTTTCAGCAGGGTTCTCTACAAACTGATAGACCTGCTATCCTCCAATGATGAGCTTCAGCAAGCAAAAGCAAGATAGTGCATGGGTCAACATGTGACCTTCGCAGCAAGTCCTGCACTGCTATGTTCCTGATGAGCACATTAAACAGTTCTCTTTATCTTTTTATGTAGTATATTTGGTTATATAGATACTGTAGCACTCTCTTACACCGTTACAGTGCTTGTACACCCTTACATATACCCAGTGGAGTGACTGGCCTCAGGTGATACACAGAGATAAAACTAATCCCCTTACATACGTTGTACCTGTTTATCTGTAGCCCTCTCTCCTCCTTATCCATTTTAAGAATGTACACAGCATTTCTGAGCTCCAGAAGGAGGGGGCAGGGATCTGATGTCACACACTGCACAGCATAGAGTGCCGAGTGTAATCTGAGACTTGAGTGGGGAGAATGGACACCCCCCTCTACACACTCTCACAGGGAAACATGCACATCTGAAGCTATCCATCACAGGCTGTGTGCCAGCTATCAATCACAGGCTGTGTGTCAGCCCCTTTCTCCCTTTTCCCACAGAATATACATAGCATTTCTGAGCTCCAGAAGAAGGGGGCAGGGATCTGATGTCACACACTGCACAGCATCAAGTAGAGAGCTGAGTGTAACCTGAGACCTGAGTGGAGAGAATGGACACACACACACACCCCCTCTGCACACTCTCACAGGGAAACATGCACATCTGAGCTATCCATCGTAGGCTGTTTTCCAGATATCAATCACAGGCTGTGTGCCAGCCCCCCTTCTCCCACAGAATATACACAGCATTTCTGAGCTCCAGAAGGAGGGGGCAGGGATCTCATGTCACAAACTGCACAGCATAGAGAGCCGAGTGTAATCTGAGACCTGAGTGGGGAGAATGGACACAAACACCCCTCTACACACTCTCGCAGGGAAACATGCACATCTGAAGCTATCCATCACAGGCTGTGTGCCAGATATCAATCATAGGCTGTGTGCCATCCCCCTTCTCCCACATAATATACACAGCATTTCTGAGCTCCAGAAGATGGGGGCAGGGATCTGATGTCACACACTGCACAGCATAGAGTAGAGAGCTGAGTGTATTCTGAGACCTGAATAGAAAGAATGGACACACCCCCTCCCCCCCCCCCCTGCACACTCTCACAGGCAAACATGCACATCTGAAGCTATCCATCACAGTCTGTTTGCCAGCAATCCATCACAGGCTGTGTGCCAGCCCCCCTTCTCTACATAGCATTTCTGAGCTTCAGAAGGAGGAGGGGGCAGGGATCTGATGTCACACACTGCACAGCATATAGCAGAGAGCTGAGTGTAATCTGAGACCTGAGTGGAGAGAATGGAGACACACACACACCCTACACACTCTCACAGGGAAACTGTCAGGGCTCCCAGGTATGACCAGAGGTGTGTGACTGATGCAGGGAAACGCAGACTTCAGATATGTGATAAACAATACAATTTATTAACACTAACAATACAAACATAAACGCAGTGCAATACTAAAACATAACACAGTGCAAACAAACCAAACCAACCACCCACAGATAACAGTATATACAAGCAAGCGTCGTCAGGCAGGCCGGGTCAATATCAATTGGGCAGGTAGGTACAGGGGGAGCAAGCAGAGAATGGTCGGGGTCACAGGCCAGGTTCAGCAGGTAGCAAGCAGCGTAGTACAGAGGGTCAAGCAGAGGGATGGTCAGGGTCACAAGCCAGGGATCAGGACAGAGAGCAGGAACAGGATACAGGGCCCAAGAGAAACACAACACCAAGGCAGAGTCTGTGGGTCTGGCCATCCCTTAAATACCCCAGCATCATCAGTTCCAGGTGTTAGCTGGCTGAAAGGTTGAGTCTCTGATTGCTGGGAGCACCCGCTGGCCAGCCCTGGTACTGCAGATCAAAAGGCAGGTGAGTCCCACCATTGCTGGCCAGTCCATTCCTAACAGAAACATGCACAACTGAAGCTATCAATCACAGGCTTTGTGCCAGCCCCCCCCCCCCCCCCTTCTCCATTGCTTGGTGTTGGCATAATCTGTCAGAAGTGACTCAAAACTGTCAGAAGTGACTCATGCAGATATCAGCCAGAAATTGCACCCAGTGCTTTGAATTTAGGCAAGAAGGATATGCTTTGTTCATTTCAGAGGTTTACAACCACTTTAATGTACACGCATTGCGCATGTTTGCAACTAGCGCACAAGTCAAACGGTACTCATGAATTCAAGTGGTAGATAGTGTATGGATTAAAGGAAATCTATAGGGATTTTGGTATATCTTGTAATGAAGAGCACTTCAATCCCCTCTTGTATCAAATGGCATAAATTAGGCTAATCAATTCTCCAGTATTTCCAAAGTCATCTGCACAAAGGATTTATAAATGCAGTAATTCAGTCCATAGAGCTCCTTATTAATGTGCAAGCAGACATTAAACAGGCTATTTTTTGGTACTACAGTACATACTCGAAAAAGAGTTTGTTTGATGGCTCCATACTTCACAATGTGATATAGAGATATAGAGATTTTACCCTTTAACTTGCTGCTGCCTGCTTGCACTTTAATAGAGAGCTACACTATATTGCCAAAAGTATTGGTTGGCCTGCCTTTCCACGCACATGACCTTTAATGCCCCCCCAGTCTTAGTCCGTAGGGTTCAATATTGAGTTGGCCCCGCCATTTGCAGCTATAACAGCTTCAACTCTTCTGGGAAGGCCCCCCACAAGGTTTAGGAGGGTGTCTATGGGAAGGTTGGACCATTCTTCCAGAAGCACATTTGTCAGGTCAGGCACTGATGTTGGGGGAGGAGGCCTGGCTCGCAGTCTCCGCTCTAATTCATCCCAAAGGTGTTCTATGGGGTTGAGGTCAGGACTGTGCAGGCCAGTCAAGTTCCTCCACCCCAAACTCTCTCCTCCATGTCTTTATGGACCTTGCTTTGTGCACTGGTGCGCAGTCATGTTGGAACAGGAAGGGGCCATCCCCAAACTCTTCTCACAAAGTTGGGAGCATGAAATTGTCCAAAATGTCTTGGTATGCTGACGCCTTAAGAGTTCCCTTCACTGGAACAAGGGGGCCAAGCCCAACCCCTGAAAAACAACCCCACACCATAATCCCCCCTCCACCAAACTTTACACTTGGCACAATGCAGTCAGGCAAGTACCGTTCTTCTGTTAACCGCTAAACCCAGACATGTCCATCGGCTTGCCAGACAGAGAAGCGTGATTGGTCACTCCAGAGAACATGTCTCCACTGCTCTAGAGTCCAGTGGCGGCATGCTTTACACCACTGCATCAAACGCTTTGCATTGCACTTTGGTGATGTAAGGCTTGGATGCAGCTGCTCGGCCATGGAAACCCATTCCATGAAGATCTCTACGCACTGTTGTTGTGCTAATCTGAAGGCCACACCAAGTTTGGAGGTCTTTAGCTATTGACTCTGCAGACAGTTGGCGACTATTACTTTACAAACAGGCCTGTCCTCTGTTTTCAGTGTAACCTGTGGCTTTTGCATACCACAGTAATTCTAATATATCTGCTTGCAACATAATTGCTGCACTAGTTTGTCCCTGGGGAAGACACATTTTGTAAGAAAAAATTTTATACAAAATTTTTGTTTAAAAAAAAGGTTTTTGTAAATTTTAGAAGGCTGTTGGGCAGGTGGAAACATATCTTAAAGAGGATAGCCTTTCCCACCAGGGGACAACCCATGAAACAACTTTCCAGTTTAGGGAATCTCTGCTACGTATTACTGTATCTACAACTCATGAAACACTGATATGGTGGTCAGTGGGAAAAAAAGCTCCTCACACTTGTGGTTGGTTGGAGGAACTCCCCCCCATACAGCTAGATTGGTACTGTAGGGGTTACTTATCTGAGAAGCAGAAATAGCTCATTGATCAAGGAACCCCTGCAACCTCTGGAGGAACCCTGGTTGAGAGAGGCTGGTGCTGTCTAAGGATGAACTTGGGTTTGGCCATGTGGCTACATTAGGTCAGTGATGTCACAGTGATGGTAATGATGTCCCACTCCATTGTGTACAGTATATGCATCTACAGGGCAGGGAATGTCCCAACTGCAGCTGATTGGGCTGGTACAGACAGGTTCCTTCAGGGTTCAGACTGAACCCAAGCTTATCCTTAGTTCTGCCAGTCTAACACTGAGAACATACTTACAGAAGGAAACTGCAGAGGGATGGCCTCATTGGTGTGTTGGTGTTCTTATGTTGTCCGTTTAGCATCCTGGTGCCCAACCTGAGACCCCAGGGCTGTATGTGGCCCTTTGGTATATGGGCCTGTGAAGGGGCGGACTGACAACTCATGGGGCCCCCGGGCAATAGGGGATCATGGGGCCCCTGTGTCCTTGCCCAAACTCAAAAAAGCCTATGAAAAAGGTGCCAGGGGCATCTCATGGGGCCCCCTACTGACCCCGGGCCCTCAGGCAGTGCCCGAGTTTCCAAATGGTCAGTCCGCCCCTGGGCCTGTGTGTAGTAGGAACATTGGTTTGGATAATAGCATTGATCTCTACTAGCCTCATGTAACATGTTCCCAGATCCATATTGTCTTCTGCAGGGTATCCCCAGCCAACAATGTATCCTTCCACACATTCTGACCCTCATTTCCTCCATTAGGTCTGCAGTCTCTGACAGTTCTCTCAAGTATTACATACACTCACCGGCCATTTTTATTAGGTCCAACTTGCTATTACCAAGAAAATCTCACCCACATCATGACACCACCAGCCTGAACCGTTGGTACAAAGCAGGATGGATCCCCCACACCATGACACCACCACCACCAGCCTGAACCATTGGTACAAAGCAGGATGGATCCATGTTTTCATGTTGTTTATGCCAAATTCTGATCCTACCATCTGAATGTCGCAGCATTGCCCATTCTCCTCTGACCTCTGACCTCAGCAAGGCATTTTTCTCCACACAACTGCCACTCTTTTTCGGACCATTCTCTGTAAACCCTAGAGATGGCTGTGCGTGAAAATCCAAGTAGATCAGCAGTTTTTTAAATACTCAGATCAGCCCGTCTGGCACCAACAACCATGCCACGGTCAAAGTCATTTAAAACCCCTTTCTTCCCCATTCTGATGCTCGATTTGAACTTCAGCAAATCGTCTTCACCATGTCTAGATGCCCAAATGCCTTGAGTTGTTACCATGTGATTGGCCAATTAGAAATTTGTGTTACCAACCAATTGAACCAGGTGTACCTAATAAAGTGGCCGTTGAGTGTATATTGAACATTATGATGTCAGGGGCCACATTTGAGGGCTTCCTTTACCTCGTAAGTTGACAACCACTGCTCTTGTGTACGGCCAGCCTTAATTCTACGAACCTGGGAGGTAAAAATCACTCCAGGAGAACCAATTCCCGATTTCTACAGAATCCCCTTAAGGGGGAAAATTTGAGAAAACCAGGGACAGTGAGCTGTTAATCCCTGATTCTATTCTGGGGAACAATAATTCCTTCACACTTCATACGTAGGGTTCAGCATTGGGCTCGAAAGCCAACAGGAACCCCCATAACAGAGGATAAAACAGTGCCGAAAAGGGACATTTCACTGCTTGCGGTAGAAGATTTGAAATGTCAAGCGAACATTTTTTGCAGTTGAGATTTCTGTAATAATAAACCCGTCTATTCCTGGGCGAGGGAGTCCTTTCCAGTGAAGGTGGCAATGTTCTGTTCAGTGTTCTCCGCGTGTAGGTCGTGTCTCTCGTGATCTCTCTATCCGGCACTTCATCTCTTAGAGCCGTGAGATGGTTGAGGGAAAACTGGCTTTGTCTGTGACAAGGAGCTGGAAATCCTTCTGATCACGCACAATACACGGCAGTCACAGCTTAGGAACGCCATACAATCACCGCGGAAGAGCGAGATGACAGAAGAGACGAATCATTGTAGATTGTTCCGTGTGTGATGTGTCTTAACCACTTCAATCCCGGCCACTTCTACCGCCTTCCTGCCCAGGCCAATTTTCAGCTTTCAGCGCCCTCACACTTCGAATGACAATTGCGCGGTCATGCAATGCTGTACCCAAACTGAATTTTTATCATTTTGTTCACACAACTAGAGCTTTCTTTTGGTGGTAATTAACCCCTTGACGCCGATCGCATGCAAATATGCGGCCTCTCGGCGTCTGGGCCTTGAAGCATATTTGCGTGCAATTAGAAATTGCATATGTGCTGAGAGCGCACGCCCTACGCGCTCCCAGGCGATCGAAGGGTTAACTGTGTGATGGGAGTGTTTAACCCCATCTAAAACCCCATATTTGTGTGCAATTATAAATTACATATGTGCCGACAGCGTGCACCCTGCGCGCTCCCAGCACATATGTCCGCGACTCACGGAAAGGTCCCGAGCTCCCCTTTTCGGGGGTTAACAATGAAAGGCGATCAAAGGGTTAACTGTGTGATGGGAGTGTTTAACCCCATCTAAAACCCCATATTTGCGTGCAATTAGAAATTACATATGTGCCGAGAGCATGCGCCCTGCGCGCTCCCGGCACATATGTCCGCGACTCACGGAAAGGTCCCGATCTCCCCTTTTCTGGGTTAACAATGAGAGGCGATCAAAGGGTTAACTGTGTGATGTGAGTGTTTAACCCCATCTAAAACCAAATATTTGTGTGCAATTAGAAATTACATATGTGCTGAGAGTGCACGCCCTACGCGCTCCCAGGCGATCGAAGGGTTAACTGTGTGATGGGAGTGTTTAACCCCATCTAAACCCCCATATTTGCGTACAAATAGAAATTCCATATGTGCTGAGAGCGTGCGCCCTGTGCGCTCCCAGCACATATGTCTGCGACTCACGGAAAGGTCCGGATCTCCCCTTTTCAGGGTTAACAATGAGAGGTGATCAAAGGGTTAACTGTGTGATGGAGTATTTAACCCCATCTAAAACCCCATATTTGCTTACAATTAGAAATTACATATGTGCTGAGAATGCATGCCCTACGTGCTCCCGGGCGATCGAAGTATTAACTGTGTGATGGGAGTGTTTAACCCCATCTAAAACCCCATATTTGCGTGCAATTAGAAATTAGATATGTGCCAAGAGCGTGCACCCTGCATGCTCCCAGCACATGTTTCCGCGACTCACAGAAAGGTTCCGATCTCCCCTTTTTGGGGTTAACAATGAGAGGCGATCAAAGGGTTAAATGTGTGATGGGAGTGTTTAACCCCATCTAAACCCCCATATTTGCGTGCAAATAGAAATTACATATGTGCTGAGAGCGTGCGCCCTGTGCGTTCCCAGCACATATGTCCACGACTTACGGAAAGGTCCCGATCTCCCCTTTTCAGGGTTAACAAAGAGAGGTGATCAAAGGGTTAACTGTGTGATGGGAGTATTTAACCCCAAATTTGCGTGCAATTAGAAATTACATATGTGCTGAGAGCGCACACCCTGCACGCTCCCAGCACATATGTCAGCGACTCACGGAAAGGTCCCGAGCTCCCCTTTCCATCGGGACCTTTTCTGATCATGCGTCACGGCGGTCACATAACCCTAAAGCACCGCCTCACAGCTTCTGAAACTCTTAAAGGGCCGGGAGGCGCCGGCGCCAAGAGGTTAATCACCACTGTTTTTTTTTTTTACTAAATTACTGAATAAATACCGAAAATTAAAAAAAACCCACATTTTTCTTAGTCTGTTAGCATTTTTTTTGCGCTTCGGCATCTAGAAAAAAAAATTGTTTTTGTGGAGTTTTTGGAGATTTATTTTCAGCAGGAAAAAAATGCACAATGCTCCTAACAGCTTTTTTTCTATTTTTTTCCCCTCTACATGGACTGTACAAATGCTAACAAAAGGCTAACGTTATTAAATGCTCCTAAATGCTTCTGAATGCGTTTGTTTTAGCTGAACCCCTCCCCCTCCAGAGAACCCCCCCCCCCCTTCCTGACCAGGCCATTTTTTGCGATACGGCACTGCATTACTTTAGCTGATAATTGCGCGGTCATGCAACGCTGCGCCCAAATGAAAATTGTGTCCTTTTTTCCCCACAAATAGAGTTTTCTGGTATTTGATTGTCTACGCAATTTTTTGCGCTATAAACAAAAAGTCCAACAATTTTGGAAAAAAAAAATTTTTTTGAAGTTTTGCTATTAAACTTGTACAGTAAAAAATTTTTTAAAAAATCAAATTTCATCATAAATTTTGGTCAAAATGTATTCTGCTCCGTGTCTTTGCTGAAAAAAATCCCAATACGTGTAAATTAATTGGTTTACATGAAAGTTATAGCGTCTACAAATGGCGGTATAGATACTGGATTTTTTTTCTTCTTAATACTAATAATGGCGGCGGTCAGCGACTTATGGCGGGACTGCGGCGGACATTCCGACACTGGGGGGGGGGACTGACCTGAGGTCACTGATATCTCAAATGAGACAACAATACAGTGATCAATGCTAAAAAAAAAGTAATGTCACTGGGCAGGAAGGGGTTAACAATGAGAGGCGATCAAAGGATTAACTGTGTGCTTGGGAGTGGTTTACTAGGGGGTGGGGCGAAGGGGGGGGGGTGCTTCACTGTAATGCAGGCCATAGATGGGTCGAAAATCGGCCGATTTTTACACCGTTAATGGGTTAATTGGTCGGCTGTTTTTCTGAATTTTGGCACTTTTTTATCGGTAAAGTTGGAAAACAATTGGCCGATTTTGGCGATTGGCATGATGATGGGCAACTCGGCCGATCTTTTTTACTGATATAAAATCTGTGCATGCAAGAAAAAGAAGAAGAATCAGAAGAAGAAGAATTCCAGTCCGCTATTATATTTGACATGAAAAAGTCTTGCAGTTGTAACAATGTATCTATTTGTATCCGAATAAAAACATCTGCATCCGAAATGGATACAAATGGATACATTGTTGCAACCGCAAGACTTTTTCATGTCAAATATAATAGCGGAGCTCTCTGCAGGGACAGAAGTAATTAAATGCCGGCCGTAGACGGGCTGAAAATCGGCCGATTTTTTTTTTTTACCGTTGGTGGTAACGTCGGCCTATTGAACGACCAATTTTTCTTTTTTTTTTTTTTAAACGGCCGGTTTTCGACCCATCTATGGCCTGCTTAAGCACACTGATCGGGACTGCTGTGCTCAGCCATCCCAATCAATGTGCCCAAACTGACAAGGAGGAGAGCTGCAGCCGTTTTTTACCGTTTTTTTTTTTTTTTTTACCGTTGTTGGTAACGTTGGCCTATTGAACGATCGGTTTTTCTTTTCTTTTTTTTTAAAAATGGCCAGTTTTCGACCCGTCTATGGCCTGTGCTCAGCCATCCCAATCAATGTGCCCAAACTGACAGGGAGGAGAGCTGCAGTGTAAAAGATGTAAACACTGCAGCCGTTTTTTACCGTTTTTTTTTTTTACCATTAGTGGTAACGGCCTATTGAACGACCGATTTTTCTTTTTTTTTTTTAAAACGGCCGGTTTTCGACTCATCTAAGGCCTGCTTAAGCACACTGATCAGGACGGCTGTGCTCAGCCATCCCGAGCAATGTGCCCAAACTGAGCTGCATTGTAAATAATGTAAACTGCAGCCGTTCTCCCTGTTGGTGTTTGCCGGCAATCACCGGGCTCCGGCGGGTAATCACCCGCCAGGTCCCGATGATTGACTCCCGGGGCCGCAAGCAGCCCAAAGATCAAGTCGGAACCATACTGATATGACCGCTGTAATTGCGGACAACAGGGTGCGACTTGGCATGCGATTTTCAAGTCACATGGCATGCGATTTTCAAGTCGCATTTCAAGTCACACCCAGTGCGACGGCGGTCTTAACCTTTCCAGCCCGCAGAGCCTGTCAGGAGCGAGGATGGCTCTTGCAGTATTGTGATCTAATTATAGAATATATGAGGCTTTTAAAGACGTAAAGTGAGTTATTTATAGCAAACATCGTTTACATTTGAAATCTAAAAAAAGACTATAAATTGGCGCTGATAGTCAGACTTGACACGGAAGTCCCCCGTCTGATGTGCAGGGCGCTCAGATGCGTCTCTCCCGCCGTTCTATACCCTTCCTGCAATTAATCAGAACAGGACTTGAATTCAGCGTCGATCGATCTGTGTGGGGGATTCGCCACGCCTCTCTTCACAATCCCATCCACTGATCTCCCCGGCTTCTTCCAATTCCTCAAAAATTGCCTTCATTCTCTAGATCCAGGTTAAGACCCCGGTCGCACTGGGTGCGACTCAGCAGGCACTTTTTCATTCCATGCAACTTTAAAATCGCACACCAAGTCGCACCCTATTGTCCGCAATTACAGCGTTCGTATCATTGCGGTTCTGATTGGTCGGAGCTGCACCAATTTCTAAACTAGTACACCCACTACTTTTGGCGTGATTTGCATAGACATCTGTGTCAGATGTCTTGCAAATCGCACCTCAAATCAGCATGTCACCCGACTTTGAAATCGTGCGACTTCACTGTAAGTCGCACAATTTCAAAGTCGGGCTTGATGTGGCTGGGGTGTAGGGGCCAGTTCACACTCTTTTTCTGCATCCAAAACGCGCAGAAAGTCGGTGATATGGTTGTCAATGTCATAGTTCACATCAGGGCTTGCAGTTCCAGTGCGTTTTGGTTGCAGAAAAAAAAAGTAGAGCAGGCTGCATTTTTCCTGCACAGAACTGTACTGGAAAGCAGTAAAATGCATAAAAAAAACACACGTCCCTATTTAAATTAAAGAAAAAAGAGAGGGGGAAAAAGTGAACTGGAATGGATAAAAAATGCACTGGAGCGCATCAAAAACGCAACGGAATGCACACGTCCCTATTTGAATTGAAAAAGTGAGGGGAAAAAATGAACTGTAATGTATAAATAATGCACTGGAACGTGTAAAAAAAAACCATTAAAAAATCCACCAGAATACACAAAATCGCACGCGAAACGCGCATGTCCCTATTTAAATTGAAGATAAAGAGAGGGGAAAAATGAACTGGAATGAATCCTAAAAAGATCATGCCTTTACCAATAGGTTTACTAGCACTGTTTTTGTATGCAGTAATAATAACCCTCAGCATTGGTGTCATTGATTGGAATCTCAAATCCCAGCAATGGTGTCAGTGAATGCAATAACCCCCAGTATTGTTGTTAATGGATGCAGTAATAACCCCTAATATTGGTGTCAGTGAACTCATTTTTAATCCTTAACTTTGGTGTGAGTGGACGCAATAATATCCCCCAGCATTGGGATCAGTGGCTGCTATAACCCCCAGCATTAGTTTTAGTGGACACAAAAAAACAACAACACGGGGGTTAGTGGCTGCAATAATAACCCCCAACATTGGTGTCAGTTGATGCAATAATAACCCCCAACATTGGTGTCAGTTGATGCAATAATAACCCCAACATTGGTGTCAGTTGATGCAATAATAACCCCCAACATTGGTGTCGGTTGATGCAATAATAACCCCCAACATTGGTGTCAGTTGATGCAATAATAACCCCCAACATTGGTGTCGGTTGATGCAATAATAACCCCAACATTGGTGTCGGTTGATGCAATAATAACCCCCAACATTGGTGTCGGTTGATGCAATAATAACCCCAACATTGGTGTCAGTTGATGCAATAATAACCCCAACATTGGTGTCGGTAGATGCAATAATAACCCCCAACATTGGTGTCGGTAGATTCTATAATAACCCCCAACATTGGTGTCGGTAGATGCAATAATAACCCCAACATTGGTGTCGGTTGATGCAATAATAACCCCAACATTGGTGTTGGTTGATGCAATAATAACCCCCAACATTGGTGTCGGTTGATGCAATAATAACCCCCAACATTGGTGTCGGTTGATGCAATAATAACCCCCAGCATTGGTGTCGGTTGATGCAATAACAGGCCCCCATCATTGATGTCAGTGGACGCAAAAATAACCCCCAACATTGATGTCAGTTGCAATAATATGACCCCAGCATTGGTGTCAGTGGCAATAGTTATAACCCCCAGCAATGGTGTCAGTGAACTCAGTTTTAATCCTTAGCTTTGGTGTCAGTGACCCCAATGATAACCCCCAGCATTAGTGTCAGTGGACTTTAAAAAAAACCCAACATTGGTGTCAGTTGATGCAATAATAACCCCAACATTGGTGTTAGTTGATGCAATAATAACCCCAACATTGGTGTCAGTTGATGCAATAATAACCCCCAACATTGGTGTCGGTTGATGCAATAATAACCCCCAACATTGGTGTCAGTTGATGCAATAATAACCCCCAACATTGGTGTCGGTAGATGCAATAATAACCCCAACATTGGTGTCGGTAGATGCAATAATAACCCCAACATTGGTGTCGGTAGATTCTATAATAACCCCCAACATTGGTGTCGGTAGATGCAATAATAACCCCAACATTGGTGTCAGTTGATGCAATAATAACCCCAACATTGGTGTCGGTTGATGCAATAATAACCCCAACATTGGTGTCGGTTGATGCAATAATAACCCCCAACATTGGTGTCGGTTGATGCAATAATAACCCCCAACATTGGTGTCGGTTGATGCAATAATAACCCCCAACATTGGTGTCGGTTGATGCAATAACAGGCCCCCATCATTGATGTCAGTGGACGCAAAAATAACCCCCAACATTGATGTCAGTTGCAATAATATGACCCCAGCATTGGTGTCAGTGGCAATAGTTATAACCCCCAGCAATGGTGTCAGTGAACTCAGTTTTAATCCTTAGCTTTGGTGTCAGTGACCCCAATGATAACCCCCAGCATTAGTGTCAGTGGACTTTAAAAAAAACCCAACATTGGTGTCAGTGACTGCAATAATAACTCTGCGCATTGGTGTCAGTTGATGCAGTTGTAAGCCTCCAACATTGATGTCAGTGGATGCAAAAATAACCCCCAATAATAATGTCAGTGACAGTAATAATAACCCCCAGCACTGGTGTCAGTAGACACAATTATAACCCCCAGCATTGGTGTCAGTGAACTCAATTTTAATCCTTAGCTTTTGTGTCAGTGTCCACAATTATAACCCCCAGCATTAGTGTCAGTAGACACTGGGGCCAGTGGCTGCAATAATATCCCCAGCATGGGCGTCAGTGCACACAACTATAACCCCAGATATTGGTGTCAGTGGCAATGATATTAACCCCCAGCACTGGTGTCACGGGTAGTAATAACCCCCCAACACTGGTGTCAGTAGACACAATTATAACCCTCAGCATTGGTGTCAGTGGATAATGTTCCTCTGGGGTGAAAGGGTTAATAAAGTCTGATTCAAGTTAACAAATTGATATATGATACATATATATATATATATATGTGTATATATATAATTTTTTATTTTATTTTTTTTTTTAATAACAATCGAGGCTTTCTTTTTTTGTATTGTTTTGCAAAAATAATTTTTACATTATTTTTGTTTTTTAATTATTTTAGGGGCTGCTCTGGGTGAAAAGGTTAATAAAGTCTGATTTAAGTTATATATATATATATTTTTTTTTATTATTATTATTATTATTATTTATTTATTTATTTTTTAATAACAATCAAGGCTTTCTTTCTGTGGTATTGTTTTGCAAAAAAATTTTTTTTCAACGCAGTCATTAGGCTGGCCATACACGTGTCGGTTTTCTGACGAGAATATTCGTAAGAAAAAGTCGTACGAAAATTCTTTGAACATTTGATGAATGGCTGAATGTCGTTCGAAAATTGTCTTTTGCTTTTAACAATCAACTTTAAAATGAATATTTTAATTCGTTCGATCGAGAAAAGTTTTCCATCCTACTGCTGTCTAAAATGAACATCGTTTTGACACCAGTAACAATTAGA
The DNA here is from genome assembly GCF_062004578.1 of Staurois parvus. NCBI lineage: Eukaryota > Metazoa > Chordata > Amphibia > Anura > Ranidae > Staurois > Staurois parvus. Next base: position 794,791 of record NW_028318227.1, read on the forward strand.
AAAATCAAATGAATATTCATGAAACAAAAATTCTTGAACGAAAATCTGTACGTGTATGGCCAGCTTTAGACCACAAAAAAAAAAAATAAATAAATAAAAAAAAGGCACTTTTAAAAAAATAATGTTACCGTAGATGAAAAGTATATGTACTCAATAATTTGTCCTGACACACAAAAATAAAAATGGTTCTGGTGCTAGGTATTGCAAAGTTTATTTTTCCCTCTTTTTTTAATGTGGCTTTAAAAATAAATAAATAAATAATGGTTAATAAAATAGAAAAAAATCAGATAAAAGTTGAAGGTAGAAGGGGAAGAGGGAGTTAATTAGAAATTATAAGAGTAAATTAAAGATTACAAAGGGTGATAAACTCAACATTTTTTTTTGTACATCAGGTTGTTTTCATTGACTTTATATGTAGATTGAAGCCAATCCCTTTTTAAAAAGATGGTAATAATCTCCAATTGTGATGGGGGGGGGGAGGAGTCAGACAGAAGAATGTTCTTTTAATGGCTGAAAGTCTTCTTTAACCCCTTCCTGCCATTAGTACAGTGTCAGTGCTTTTTATTAGCACTGATCACTGTATTGGTGTCACTGGGGATGTCAGTGGCAGTTAGTCAGTTACCCTCCAGTGTCAGAATGTCCGCCGCAGTCCTGCAATAAGTTGCTGATTGCCGCCATTACTAGTATAAAAAAAAAAATCCCAGTATCTATACCGCCATTTGTAGACGCTATAACTTTCATGTAAACCAATTAATTTACACGTCTTGGGATTTTTTTTTAGCAAAGACATGGAGCAGAATACATTTGGCCTAAATTTATGACAAAATTTGATTTTTAAAATTATTTATATTAATTATATTAATTAAAATTAGATTTTTTTTTTACTGGACATGTTTAATAGCAAAATATCAAAAATATATATTTTTTTCTTTCCAAAATTGTAGGTCTTTTTTGTTTATAGTGCAAACAATAAAAAGCCGCAAAGGCGATCAAATACCACCGAAAGAAAGCTCAATTTGTGGGAAAAAAAGGACATAAATTTCATTTGGGTGCAGCGTGGCATGACCGCGCCATTGCCAGTTAAAATAAAGCAGCGCCTTATCACAAAAAACGGCCTGGTCAGGAAAGGGGAGTAATCACCAGGAGGGCAAGTGGTTAATAGCAAAAAGTCAAAAATATTGTTTTTTTCTCAAAATTGTCGGGGTTTTTTATAGTTCCGAAAATAAAAAGCTCACAGGCGATCAAATACCACCGAAAGAAAGCTCAATTTGTGGGAAAAAAAGGACATAAATTTCATTTGGGTGCAGCGTTGCTTGACCGCGCAATTGCCAGTTAAAATAATGCAGCGCGGTATCGCAAAAAATGGTCTGGTCAGGAAAGTGGGGGAATCTTCTGGAGGGCAAGGGGTTAATAGCAAAAAGTCAAAAATATATATATATATTTTGTAATCAAAATTGTCGGTCTTTTTTTTTTTTATAGCGCAAAAAATTAAAATAACCGCAAAAAATAAAGAAAGTCAAAAATATATTTTTTTATCAAAATTGTCGGTCTTTTTTTTATAGCGCAAAAAATAAAAAAGTCAAAAATATATTTTTTTTTTATCAAAATTGTCGGTCTTTTTTTTTTTATTGCGCAAAAAATAAAAAAGTCAAAAATATATTTTTATTTATCAAAATTGTCGGCCTTTTTTTTTATAGCGCAAAAAATAAAAAAGTCAAAAATATATTTTTTTTTAATAAAAATTGTCGGCCTTTTTTTTTATAGCGCAAAAAAAAAAAAAGTCAAAGATATATTTTTTTTAATAAAAATTGTCGGTCTTTTTTTTTTATAGCACAAAAATAAAAAAGTCAAAGATATATTTTTTTTAATAAAAATTGTCGGTCTTTTTTTTTTTTTTTATAGCACAAAAAAATAAAAAGCTTATCAGTCTCTGCTCCTCTAGGATCTTCGCCCCGTTCTTCCTACAACAATCATTTATATGCAAATGTATAATAAAGGCTAATTTTGTAATTAATATGAAAGAAAATAAACACCACGTTATATATCGAACATATTTCCAGAAGGTGTGGTTGTCACATGTTCACAGAGCTGGAACACTTGTCATTTGATTTGTAGGTGTGCTTGTGCCCGGGAGGCAGAGTAATAAAAATTGAGGAAATGTTATTGAGAAAAAAAAAAAGTTCGTCCCCTCCATGTAACCTTTATATTTCGAAAAGATGTGAGCGAACTTTTGCGGGATCCAGACTGGAGAACCGTCGCCACGAGGAGTCATTGTTCATGCTTTATGTATGGGCTGAGCATTCCTTCGATTCCTGACCATGGTGCCTCCTGCATGGAGTTTGCATGTTCTCCCTGTGCCTGCGTGGGTTTCCTCCGGGTACTGTAGTTTCCTCCCACACTCCAAAGACATGCTGGTTGGTGAATTGGCTCCTGTCTAAATTGTCCCTAGTATGTGTATGTATGAATGTCAGTTAGGGACCTTAGATTGTACACCCCTTGAGGGTTAGGGACCTTAGATTGTACACCCCTTGAGGGTTAGGGACCTTAGATTGTACACCCCTTGAGGGTTAGGGACCTTAGATTGTACACCCCTTGAGGGTTAGGGACCTTAGATTGTACTCCCCTTGAGGGTTAGGGACCTTAGATTGTACACCCCTTGAGGGTTAGGGACCTTAGATTGTACACCCCTTGAGGGTTAGGGACCTTAGATTGTACACCCCTTGAGGGTTAGGGACCTTAGATTGTACACCCCTTGAGGGTTAGGGACCTTAGATTGTACTCCCCTTGAGGGTTAGGGACCTTAGATTGTACACCCCTTGAGGGTTAGGGACCTTAGATTGTACGCCCCTTGAGGGTTAGGGACCTTAGATTGTACACCCCTTGAGGGCTAGGGACCTTAGATTGTACACCCCTTGAGGGTTAGGGACCTTAGATTGTACACCCCTTGAGGGTTAGGGACCTTAGATTGTACTCCCCTTGAGGGTTAGGGACCTTAGATTGTACACCCCTTGAGGGTTAGGGACCTTAGATTGTACACCCCTTGAGGGTTAGGGACCTTAGATTGTACACCCCTTGAGGGTTAGGGACCTTAGATTGTACACCCCTTGAGGGTTAGGGACCTTAGATTGTACACCCCTTGAGGGTTAGGGACCTTAGATTGTACACCCCTTGAGGGTTAGGGACCTTAGATTGTACACCCCTTGAGGGTTAGGGACCTTAGATTGTACTCCCCTTGAGGGTTAGGGACTGATGTGAATGTACAATATATATGTAAAGTGCTGTGTAAATTGACGGCGCTATATAAGTACCTGAAATAAATAAATATGCAGTATTACGGTGGAGAAGGAAACATGCATGACAAATGAGTCGATGAATCGATCGTCGTGCTGGCATGTTTATTCGTTGGAAAACCAATAAAAAAAGGAACCTGTTTCTTCGTAATCGGAATGTCCTTGCTGAGTAAAGGAATCAACAAGGCCCCGAAGATGACAAAAGTCGAATATTATTCTTGTACAGGATTGATACGGGGCCAATAGTTTGCACGGCACTTTACATTATAAAGGGAGATAGTACAGTTACAATACAGGAGCCTGTTACCCATAGGGAAGACAAATAGATTTTAAAAATATTCTTCCCAAATATATTGACATATATTTGAAATGCTACAATTTTGGCCGTATACAATATATTTCAAATTTGGGTGTCCTTTTATGACACAGAGAATAGCTGCGATTCAACGGATCTCAGCTATTCTCTGGTCATTCACAGTTTATGACACCCAGGAGATCATGTCAGCCCTTCGCTGGAGATCTGTGTTCTCCCTCCAGATTCTCCAGCCCTGAGCTGGAGAGTCAGAGGGACCGCAAACTAAGCAGAGATAATTTACCTCTGTTTAGTAAACTGATCTTTTACTGTAATCTCGCGAGATTATAGTAAAATCAGCCGTTTTCCAGAGTTTGTAGACCGTTCTCCCTTCGTTCGGAGAACTGCTTCATAAACTGCATTCACAGGAGAACTGTGTTCTCCGAGAATGCCGGAGAACTGAGCAGCGATCTATTACCGCTGGTTCATAAATGGACACCATATTGCAATAATTTATTTTTTCATATATTTTTTTTTTTTCATATATTTTGTAATATAAACACATTTCAACATGCAGAATATATATATATATATATATATATACTGCATGTTGAAATGTGTTTTTACAACAAAATATATGATAAATATATAGATATATGATATATATATATATATATATATATATATATGATATATATATATATATATATATTCTGCATGTTGAAATGTGTTTTTACTACAAAATATATATATATATATATATGATATATATATATATATATATATATATATATATATATATGATATATATATATATATATATATATATATATATTCTGCATGTTGAAATGTGTTTTTACTACAAAATATATTAAAAAAATATTTTTAAAAATACATTTCAAATATACTGTATGTCTTTAAAAATTCAAATCTACATTTTGTGGAAAGCATTTACAAATATATGTAAAAATATATGTTAAAATTTATTTTTTTATATGTTAAAAATTTTTTTAATAAAATATTTAAAAAATAAATACATTTTTAAAAATATTATGTTTTTAAATATATTCTTCGGATTTTTTTTTAACATATAAAAAAGTCATTTTAACATTTATTTTTACATATATGTGTAAATGCATTCCAAAAATGTAGATATGTATTTTTAGACATACAGTATATTTGAAATGTATTTTAAAAATATTTTTCATATATTTTGTAATAAAATCGCATTTCAATATGCAGTATATATATATATGTTAAAATATATTGAATATGGCCAAAATTGTAGCATTTCAAATATATGTCAATATTTTTAAAATATATTTCAAATATATTTTTCTTCCATGTGGGTACACACAATGAGAATATCGGATGAAAAATTGGAGGGCCAAGACCATGCATGCTCAGAAACAAAAGAATGCATTACCATACAATACAACACACCACATCACTTCCGAAGTTGCATTCTGTCGTACGAGAATTTTTATAACTTTAGTAACCTCTTCATTTTCAAAATGAGACTAGCATGCAAAAAAAAAAAACAGACAATCATTCGTCCAATATTTTTATCGTGTGTACCAGGGCCCTGCTCTTGAGAGCTTACAATCTAAAAGAAAGGGACAAGTGATGCAAAATGTCATAACCATGTGGGAGTTGAGGAACAGAAGTTTGATGAATCAAATGTGAGGGGCAGAAGTTGGATGGCTCAGAGTTGAGGGTCAGAAGTTGGATGGCTCAGAGTTGAGGGCCAGAAGTTGGATGGCTCAGAGTTGAGGGCCAGAAGTTGGATGGCTCAGAGTTGAGGGCCAGAAGTTGCATGGCTCAGAGCTGAGGAGCAGTAGGTGGATGGCTCAAGAGTAAAGGGCCAGAAGTTGGATGCCTCAGAGTTGAGGGACCGAATTTTGATGGCTCAGAGTTGAGGGACAGAAGTTGGATGGCTGAAATTTGAGAGACAGAAGTTGGATGGCTCAAAGTTGAGGGACATATGTTGGATGGCTCAGAGTTGAGGGACAAAAGTTGGATGGCTCAGAGCTGAAGGACAGAAGTTGGGTGGCTCAGAGTAAAGGGCCAGGACTTGGATGGTCAGAGTTGAAGGACAGAAGTTGGATAGCTCAGAGTTGAGGGACAGAAGTTGGATGGCTGAAATTTGAGAGACAGAAGGTGGATGGCTCAAAGGTGAGGGATATATGTTGGATGGCTCAAAGTTGAGGGACATATACTAGATGGCTCAGAGATGAGGGACAAAAGTTGGATGGCTCAGAGCTTAAGGACAGAAGTTGGATGGCTCAGAGTTGAAGGACAGAAATTGGATGGCTCGGAGTTGAAGGACAGAAGTTGGATGGTTCAGAGTTGAGGGACAAAAGTTGGATGACTCATTGTTGAGGGGCAGAAGCTGCATGGCTTAGCGTTGATGGACAGAATTTGGAAGGCTCATAGTTGAGGGGCAGAAACTGCATGGCTCAGAGTTGAGGGGCAGAAGCAGGATGGCTCAGTGTTGAGGGACAGAAGCTGGATGGCTTAGCGTTCAGGGACAGAATTTGGATGGCTCAGAGTTGAGGGACATAAATTGGATGGCTCAGAGTTGAGGGACAAAAGTTGGATGGCTCAGAGTTGAGGGACGGAAATTGGATGGCTCAGAGTTGAGGGACAAAAGTTGGATGTCTCAGAGTTGAGAGACAAAAGTTGGATGGCTCAGTGTTGAGGGACAGAAGCTGGATGGCTCAGAGTTGAGGGAGCTCACTTGCTGCGGTTCCATAGCCTTTATCAGCCATTCTCATCTAGGGTTCCATGGATTTGTATTCATTCTTAATTACATTATAAAAAAGTAAGTAAAACGATTGATGTGATTTTTGAGCCGAGCAAATCCATACACAAGCAGGTTGCTGGCGGAAAATGGTCATTCTTAGACCTGCTGATGACCATGTATGGGTTGCTGCCAGCTTCCATGGGAGATATCTGCTCCGTTCTCATCCTATGGGCAATGGATGCAAAGCTCAGGATTCACTAGAGGTGTTAGTTAGAGGAACTGCAGCTGCTGGTAATGACCTTTCAGCATTTTCTCTCATCGACTCCGTAGTGTTCATGAGCCCATGTAGGGCATCCAGGAATCGTTCTGTGTGCCGCCAATTCCCTGAACGTAATCTAATGAGATAAAATAGAGCGACGTGCACTGAGCGCTTCTCACCAGACTACACCTACCGCATGCACAAAGCCAGGCATGGCACAGGGATAACATCGAAGTCGACCCTTTCCTAGAAAATGTTTAAAACGTAAAAATTCGACTTTCACAATTCAAATAGTGCTCAATGGAGTTCTACGTTAAAGCAAATCTGTCGATCCTCCTGACCTACATAGACAGCAAGATGTCTGCTTTAACGGAAATACATTCCTCAATAGCCATAAAGGATAGAAATCCACTTTGTAAACACCAAATACGTTTGCAAACCCAGATATTACTTGGCAAAGGTAGAAGTGATGTCATCACTGTGCTGTACAGTGATCACAACTGTGGGAGGGGCCCACAAGGCTCCGCCCACAACAAGTACATAAAATAATAGCCCAAGAACATTAAACCAGAAGAGAAAATAACCTGGAATTGTAGCCTAACATTATTCCACCAACAGCCTAAACAATAGCCCAGGAACATTCCATTAAAATAGCCTGAAACAATAGCCCAAGAACATTCGACCTGAAGAGAAAAAGACCTGAGACTATTCCACCAACAACAGCCTAAAACAACAATCTAAGAACATTCAGCCAAAATAGCCTGAAACAATAGCCCAAGAACATTCGACCTGAAGAGAAAAAGACCTGAGACTATTCCACCAACAACAGCCTAAAACAACAAACTAAGAACATTCAACCAAAATAGCCTGAAACAATAGCCCAAGAACATTTGACCAGAAGAGAAAAAGGACTAAGAATATTCTACCAGCAAACTAAGAACATTCAACCAAAATAGCCTAAAACAAAAGTCCAAGAACATTCGACCTGAAGAGAAAAAAGCCTAAAACTGACTAACAATGTTCAACCAAAAATAGTTTAGAAACTAACTAAGAATATATAACCAGAAGAGAAAATAGCCTAAAGCAACAACCTGACAATAGTCAACAACAAATAGCCAAAAACAACAGCCCAAGAACATTTGACTAGAAGAGAAAAAGGCCTAAGAATATTCCACCAACAAACTAAGAACATTTAACCAAAATAGCCTGAAACAATAGCCTAAGAACATTCGACCAGAAGAGAAAAAAGCCTAAAACTGACTAACAATGTTCAACCAAAAATAATTTAAAAACTAAGAATATTTAACCAGGAGAGAAAATAGCCTAAAGCAAAAACCTGACAATAGTCAACAACAAATAGCCAAAAACAACAGCCCAAGAACATTTGACTAGAAGAGAAAAAGGCCTAAGAATATTTTACCAAAAGTAGCCTAAAACAACAAAGAACATTCAACCAAAATAGCCTGAAACAGTTGCCCAAGAAAATTCGACCAGAAGAGAAAAAGGACTAAGAATATTCGACCAAAAATAGCCTGAAACAACAAACTAAGAACATTCAACCAAAATAGCCTAAATCAATATCCCAAGAACATTCGACCTGAAGAGAAAAAGGCTTAAGAATATTCCACCAACAACAGACTAAAACAACAAACTAAGAACATTCAAACAAAATAGCCTGAAACAATAGCCCAAGAACATTCGACCTGAAGAGAAAAAAAGCCTAAAACTGACTAGCATTGTTCAACCAAAAATAATTTAAAAACTAACTAAGAATATTTAACCAGAAGAGAAAATAGCCTAAAGCAACAAACTGACAATATTCAATCAAAATAGCCTAAAACAACAGCCCAAGAACATTCGACCAGAAGAGAAAAAGGTTTAAGAATATTCCACCAGCAAACTAAGAATATTCAACCAAAATAGACTAAAACAAAAGTCCAAGAACATTTGACCTGAAGAGAAAAAGGCCTAAGAATATTCCACCAAAAATAGCCTAAAACAACAAAGAACATTCAACCAAAATAGCCTGAAACAATTGCCCAAGAAAATTCGACCAGAAGAGAAAAAGGACTAAGAATATTCGACCAAAAATAGCCTGAAACAACAAACTAAGAACATTCAACCAAAATAGCCTAAATCAATATCCCAAGAACATTCGACCAGAAGAGAAAAAGGCTTAAGAATATTCCACCAACAGCCTAAAACACCAAACTAAGAACATTCAACCAAAATAGCCTGAAACAATAGCCCGAGAACATTCGACCAGAAGATAAAAAAAAGCCTAAAACTGACTAACAATGTTCAACCAAAAATAATTTAAAAACTAAGAATATTTAACCAGAAGAGAAAATAGCCTAAAGCAACAACCTGACAATAGTCAACCACAAATACCCAAAAACAACAGCGCAAGAACATTCGACCAGAAGAGAAAAAAGGTCTAAGAATATTCCACCAACAAACTAAGAACATTCAACCAAAATAGCCTAAATCAAAAGTCCAAGAACATTCGACCTGAAGAGAAAAAAAGCTTAAAACTGACTTAACAATGTTCAATCAAAAATAATTTAAAAACGAACTAAGAATATTTAACCAGAAGAGAAAATAGCCTAAAGCAACAACCTGACGATAGTCAATCAAAATAGCCTAAACCAACAGCCCAAGAACATTCAACCAGAAGAGAAAAAGGCCTAAGAATATTCCACCAAAAATAGCTTAAAACAACAAAGAACATTCAACCAAAATAGCCTGAAACAATTGCCCAAGAAAATTCGACCAGAAGAGAAAAAGGACTAAGAATATTCGACCAAAAATAGCCTGAAACAACAAACTAAGAACATTCAACCAAAATAGCCTGAATCAATATCCCAAGAACATTCGACCAGAAGAGAAAAAGGCTTAAGAATATTACACCAACAGCCTAAAACAACAAACTAAGAACATTCAACCAAAATAGCCTGAAACAATAGCCCGAGAACATTCGACCAGAAGATAAAAAAAGCCTAAAACTGACTAACAATGTTCAACCAAAAATAATTTAAAAACTAAGAATATTTAACCAGAAGAGAAAATAGCCTAAAGCAACAACCTGACAATAGTCAACCACAAATACCCAAAAACAACAGCCCAAGAACATTCGACCAGAAGAGAAAAAGGCTTAAGAATATTCCACCAACAGCTTAAAACAACAAAACATGGGCATTCCGTATGTCCGTTTTTCATCTGTCTACAGATGAAAAAAAAGACCCCCATGGAAATGGCAAAAATGGATGTAAAAGGGTGAAAACAGATGTAAATAGATGAAAGCGGATGTAAACGGAAAAAATGGATGTAAACGAATGAAAAGCGGATATAAACGGATGAAAACAGATGTAAATGGAAAAAGCGGATATAAACGGATGAAAACAGATGTAAATGGCAAAAGCGGATATAAACGGATGAAAACAGATGTAAATGTAAAAAAAACGATGTAAACGCCAAAAATAGATGAAAACGGATGTAAACGGCAAAATGGATATAAACAGAAAAAAATTTATGAAAATGGATGTAAATGGCAAAAACAGATGAAAACAGATATAAACGGCAACAATGCATGTATACGGATGAAAACAGATGTAAATGGCAAAAACGGATATAAATGGCAAAAACTGATGTAAATACCAAAAATAGATGAAAACGGATGTTAACGGATGAAAATGAATATGTACAGTTGCAAGAAAAAGTATTTGAACCCCTTGGGATTACGTGGAGTTTTGCATGAATTGGGCATAAAATGTGCTCTGAACGTCATCTAAGTCACAACAATAGAAGAACACAGTCTGCTGAACATAATACTACACAAACATTAGATGTTGCCATGGTTTAATTGCACATAACATGTAAACATTCACAGTGCAGGGAGGAAAAAGTATGTGAACCTTTGGACTTAATAACTGGTTGACCCTCCTTTGGCAGCAATAACCTCAACCAAACGTTTCCTGTAGTTGCAGATCAGACCTGCACAACGATCTGGAGTAGTTTTGGACCACTCCTCTTCACAAAACTGTTTCAGTGTAGCAATATTCTTGGGATGTCTGGTGTGAATCGCTCTCTTAAGGTCATGCCACAGCATTTCAATCGGGTTGAGGTCAGGACTCTGACTGGGCCACTCCAGAAGGCGTATTCTGTGCTGTTGCAGCCATTGTTTTGTTGAATTACTTGTATGCTTTGGGTCATTGTCCTGTTGCATCACCCATCCTCTGTGGAGCTTCAGTTGGCAGACAGATGGTCGTACGTTTTCCTGCAAAATGTCTTGATAAACTCTGGAATTCATTTTCCCATCAATGACAACAATCCGTCCAGGCCCTGAGACAGCAAAGCAGCCGCAAACCATGATGCTCCCTCCGCCATGTTTCACAGTGGGGATGAGGTTTTGATGTTGGTGTGCTGTGCCTTTTTTTCTCCACACATAGTGTTGTGTGCTCTTCCCAAACAACTCAATCTTCGTTTCATCTGTCCACAGTATATTTTGCCAGTAGTGCTGTGGAACATCCAGGTGCTCTTTTGCAAACTTCAAACGTGCTGCAATATTCTTTTTGGACAGCAATGGCTTCCTCCGTGGTGTCCTCCCATGTACTCCATTCTTGTTTAATGTTTTCCTTATTGTAGATGTGTCAACAAAATGTTAGCATGTGCCAGAGATTTCTGTAGGTCTTTAGCTGACACTCTGGGATTCTTCTTTACCTCATGCAGCATTCTGCATCTGCTCTTGCAGTCATTTTTACAGGACGACCACGCCTAGGGAGAGTAGCAACAGTGCTAAACTTTCTCCATTTGTAGACAGTCTGTCTTACCGTGGACACATGAACATCAAGGCTTTTGGAGATACTTTTGTAACCCTTTCCAGCTTCATGCAAACCAACAATTCTTGATCGTAGGTCTTCCGAGAGCTCTTTTCTGCGAGGCATGGTTCACATCAGACAGTGCTTCTTGAAACCAGTAAACTCAAAACAGATGTGTGTTTTTTAAGGGCAGGACAGCTGTCAGCAACACATCCAATATCATCACACTGATTGGAGTCAAGGTTGGCTCACTCCTGGCTCCAATTAGCTCTGGGAGAAGTCATTAAGCTAGGGCCTCACATACTTTTTCCTCCCTGCACTGTGAATGTTTACATGTTATGTGCAATTAAACCATGGCAACATCTAATGTTTGTGTAGTATTATGTTCAGCAGACTGTGTTCTTCTATTGCTGTGACTTAGATGACGTTCAGAGCACATTTTATGCCCAATTCATGCAAAACTCCACGTAATCCCAAGGGGGTCACATACTTTTTCTTGCAACTGTAAGTGGCAAAAATGGATATAAACGGCAAACATGAATGAAAACAGATGTAAATGGCAAAAACGGATGTAAATACCAAAAATAGATGAAAATGCATGTAAACGGATGAAAACAGATGTAAATGGCAAAAACGGATGTAAATACCAAAAACAGATGAAAACGGATGTTAACAGATGAAAATGGATATAAACGGCAACAATGAATGAAAACAGATGTAAATGGCAAAAATGGATGTAAACGGATGAAAACTGATGTAAATGGCAAAAATGCATGTAAATGGCTGAAAACAGATGTAAATACCAAAAATAGATGAAAATTGATGTTAACGGATGAAAATGGATGTAAACGGCAAAAATATATATAAATGGCAAAAATGAATGAAAACAGATGTAAATGGCAAAAACGGATGTAAACGCGAAAAATAGATGAAAACGGATGTAAACGGATGAAAATGGATATAAACGGCAAAAATTTATGAAAACGGATGTAAATGGCAAAAACGGATGTAAACGCGAAAAATAGATGAAAATGGATGTAAACGGATGAAAATGGATATAAACGGCAAAAATTTATGAAAACGGATGTAAATGGCAAAAACGGATGTAAACGCCAAAAATAGATGAAAACGGATGTTAACGGATGAAAATGGATATAAACGTAACAACGAATGAAAATGGATGTAAACTGATCTGTTTTTTCTTGGAAAAAACGTGACTGAACTGATGCGAAAACCGGAACGCCTGTGTGAAAGGGGCCTAACCCCGCGGTCACACCACACCCGCGAAGTCGCACGATTTCAAAGTCGGGGGACATGCCGATTTCAGGATCTGACGCAGACGTCTCTGCAAATCGCACCAACAGTAGTGCATGTACAGTACAACTTACTGACCGCTGTAATTTTAGACAACAGGGTGCGACTTGGCGTGTGATTTGCGAGCCGCATGTCATGCAAATCGCATCCAGTGTGACCGGGAACTAAGAACTTTCGATTTTGTCCGTTTTCATACAGCAGTCGCAGTTTTGTGTGAAGAATCCCTCATGAGAAAATGCTGGTGAATTCACCCAGAACGAACGTACAGGCGGTTTCCCTCGACGAAAATCTATGGCGATTTTTTTTTTTTTTTTTTAGGATGGCTTCATGCCATCCTAAAAAAAGCTTGTTGAAGCCGGTGGGGTTGAACACAGAAGAGGGAGCGCGGCGGAGCCGTAAACATTGGCGCGGAATGCGATCGTATATCTTACACAATATTGCGGTCTACTTCTGCCGAGGAAGAGATTTCCTAGTGATTTATTTTCGATCATCCTTTAGCCAGCCGAGTGAACGTTCCCATCGCATAGAGCAGTGGTTCTCAACCTTTCTAATGCCGCGACCCCTTAATACAGTTCCTCATGTTGTGGTGACCCCCAACCATAAAATTATTTTCGTTGCTACTTCATAACTGTAATTTTGCAGTGGGAGGAATAGTGCCCCATCATTGGTGTCAGTGGGAGGAATAGTGCCCCATCATTGGTGTCAGTGGGAGGAATAGTGCCCCATCATTGGTATCAGTGGGAGGAATAGTGTCCCATCATTGGTGTCAGTGGGAGGAATAGTGCCCCATCATTGGTATCAGTGGGAGGAATAGTGCCCCATCGTTGGTGTCAGTGGGAGGAATAGTGCCCCATCATTGGTATCAGTGGGAGGAATAGTGCCCCATCATTGGTGTCAGTGGGAGGAATAGTGCCCCATCGTTGGTGTCAGTGGGAGGAATAGTGCCCCATCGTTGGTGTCAGTGGGTGGAATAGTGCCCCATCGTTGGTATCAGTGGGAGGAATAGTGCCCCATCATTGGTATCAGTGGGAGGAATAGTGCCCCATCACTGATGTCAGTGGGAGGAATAGTGCCCCATCGTTGGTATCAGTGGGAGGAATAGTGCCCCATCATTGGTATCAGTGGGAGGAATAGTGCCCCATCGTTGGTGTCAGTGGGAGGAATAGTGCCCCATCATTGGTATCAGTGGGAGGAATAGTGCCCCATCATTGGTGTCAGTGGGAGGAATAGTGCCCCATCGTTGGTGTCAGTGGGAGGAATAGTGCCCCATCGTTGGTGTCAGTGGGAGGAATAGTGCCCCATCATTGGTATCAGTGGGAGGAATAGTGCCCCATCGTTGGTGTCAGTGGGAGGAATAGTGCCCCATCACTGATGTCAGTGGGAGGAATAGTGCCCCATCGTTGGTATCAGTGGGAGGAATAGTGCCCCATCATTGGTATCAGTGGGAGGAATAGTGCCCCATCGTTGGTGTCAATGGGAGGAATAGTGCCCCATCATTGGTATCAGTGGGAGGAATAGTGCCCCATCATTGGTGTCAGTGGGAGGAATAGTGCCCCATCGTTGGTGTCAGTGGGAGGAATAGTGCCCCATCGTTGGTGTCAGTGGGAGGAATAGTGCCCCATCGTTGGTATCAGTGGGAGGAATAGTGCCCCATCATTGGTATCAGTGGGAGGAATAGTGCCCCATCGTTGGTGTCAGTGGGAGGAATAGTGCCCCATCGTTGGTGTCAGTGGGAGGAATAGTGCCCCATCGTTGGTGTCAGTGGGAGGAATAGTGCCCCATCGTTGGTGTCAGTGGGAGGAATAGTGCCCCATCGTTGGTGTCAGTGGGAGGAATAGTGCCCCATCGTTGGTGTCAGTGGGAGGAATAGTGCCCCATCGTTGGTGTCAGTGGGGGGAGGAATAGTGCCCCATCATTGGTAATAGTGACACAATGATTGGGCACTATTCCTCCCACTGACACCAATGATACTTACCTTGCTGACCCCTGCTCCAGCCTGGGCTCGCTCGCTCCCTCCCTCTCCCATGGTACAAACACTTACCGGTCAGATGTCTTCCTTCTCCGGCCGCTTTCCTCCTCTTCACTCGCTCGTGCTTCGCGGTGCCGCTCGGCTCCTCCTTTCCAAGCTCCACCTCCTCGCCGGTGATTGGCCGCCTGTGTGCCTCTCTTGAGCTACAGTTCCGGCGGCCAATCACCGACGAGGAAGGATTGATCCCGGGGGTGTGTCCAGATGACAGGGACGGCATGTCATCCCGCCCACACCTGCAGACGGATCAAGGAGCGGTGTCTCGGTTCCTAAGGCCATCGGAAATATGTGTTTTCCGATGGTCTTAGGCGACCCCTGGGAAAGTGTCGTTCGACCCCCAAAGGGGTCGCGACCCCCAGGTTGAGAACCGCTGGCATAGAGGAAGCTTGTCCCAGACTGTGTTCTTTTCTATAAATTGGGGAATCATTCACCAAACATTCGCTGGAGGTGAATGTGCTGTAAACGGCCATTCTAGATCCGTCACTAGTGAATGTTCGGTGAAAGTCGCATTGTGAATAGGCCCACAAAGGTCTCCGAGAACCGGAATAAAGCGGTCAGCTTCGTAGGGAAGGGTTCTGCGATTTGTTGCTCTGCCGGGTAAAGTTCTGCACTCGGTTAATCATCGACCTCGGAGGATAATAATTGACCAGAAGGTCTCTAAGGTGATGGAGTAAATCCACGTCTCTGCATTTACAGCAGGCGGCCAATGCGCTGCGGATGTGTTTTTTACGATACAATAAAAACGTTTGCCGTCCTTTCATGAAATCGCATTAAGATGTTATCGTCGCTGGACCCGGGCAGACATTTATTTTCATCATCAAGCTCCATTTTCTGCCCTGCTTTCGTGTATTTTTTATGTCTTGAACTACACAAGGTTATCGTTTTTTTTCTGTAGTACGCTGACATCTATTGGTGGTTTTGGGACACTGCGACTTGTTTACTTATGATTTTGGTATCTTCCTCTGTCCTCCCCTCCTGTTTGGTGCTTGTTCGTTTAGTCCTCGCCGTTCCCTCAGTCGGTGTACTTCGCAGGAACAGAGCTTAGGAAAGTCATTGTCTTCTTACCCTTCAGAAGACTGCAAAAGTATCTCCTGTACTGCAATGCTATGACAGTGGCTAAATGGTTAGCACTTCCGCCTGGCAGTACTCGGGTCGTTGGTTCGAATCCCAACCACAGCACCACCTCCCTGGAGTTTGCATGTTCTCCCTGTGCCTGCGTGGGTTTCCTCCAAAGACATGCTGGTAGATAAATAGAATCCTGTCTATATTGGCCCTAGTATGTCTGTGAATGTAAATTAGGGACCAGGTTTGGACTGACAACTTTTGGGGCTCCCCCGGGCAATAGGGGATCATGGGACCCCTGTGTCCTCACCCACACTCAAACCAGTCAAAAAAGCCTATGAAAGGTACCAGGGGCATCTCATGGGGCCCCCTACTGACCCCGGGCCCTTGGGCAGTGCCTGAGTACCAGAATGGTCAGTCTGCCCCTATTAGGGACCTTAGACAAGTGTGAAAATTTTGCTCATACGATCTTCGTTTAATCAGTACAGAAAATACAATAAAAATACAATACATGACATCACTTTCAAAATTCTCCCTGTGCCTGCGTGGGTTTCCTCCGGGTACTCCGGTTTCCTCCCACACTCCAAAGATATGCTGGTAGGTAATTGGCTCCTGTCTAAATTGTCCCTAGTATGTGTATGTATGAATGTGAGTTAGGGACCTTAGATTGTACACCCCTTGAGGGTTAGGGACTGATGTGAATGTACAATATATATGTAAAGCGCTGTGTAAATTGATGGCGCTATATAAGTACCTGAAATAAATAAATTATTATACAGTATTTATAAAGTGCCAATGGTTCGCTCAGCGCTGTACATTACAGAGGGGGACAGAACATGTGACAGAACAATACCAATACAATGCAAAAAATGAGGGGATCGAGGGCCCTGCTCTTTCGAGCTTACAATCTAGGAGGATAAATCATAACTACATTATTGAAGAGTAAAGCTGCCTGTGGATGGTGCCAAGTCAGCAGGTGACCATACTATCTAGACTGTCTATAGGTATTTCAATGCATAAAGCGGCATTTGAAACAGAAGACTTTTTTTAGGATGTCCCTCTTCCTTAAATGTATTAAACGGAGCTCCAGGCAATGACTATAGGACACGTTGGTTTGGTCCTTTATATATGGTTTTTTTTTATGGAACTGTTTTTTTGGTCCTGTCTTGTGCAGAGATTTTACATCTGTATGGATTTCCAGGCTGGTATTGCTGCACTCGTGTTCTCATTTCTGGGGCTGCGGCATCTGTCATGTGTAAACATTTGGTGCTCCATGTACTTGCCAAGTTAAATTGATAATGTGCAGATAGACAAACATTCAGTCCCAATACACAGCCCGAGGCTCACCAAGAACAATAAAGGAATACATGAACTTCTAATAATAGAACGTGGAACACCTTCGTTATTTGTAGATCTTGTTGCCTTTTATCTATTATTATAATTATTATACAGGATATATATAGTGCCAACAGTTTGTGAAGCGCTTTACAGAGAAGAGGAAATAGTTACAATTTATAGCAGAACTAAACTCTCAACCAAAATGAATTATTTTCATATATACACTATATTGACGAAAGTATTGGGCCCGCCCTCCAAATCATGTGATTCAGGTGTTCCAATCCCCTCCATGGACACAGGTGTATACAATCAAGCCCTAGGCATGCAGACTGCTTCTACAAATATATGTGAAAGAATGGGTCGCTCTCAGGAGCTCAGTGACTCCAAGCGTGGTCCCGTGATAGGTGGTCACCTGGGCAATAAGTCCATCCGTGACATTTCCTGGCTACTAAATATTCCACGCTCAACTGTTAGTGGGATTATAACAAAATGGAAGCAACTGGGAACAACAGCAACTCAGCCACCAAGTGGTAGGCCACGTCACATGACAGGGCGGGGTCAGCGCATGCTGAAGCGCACAGTGTGCAGAAATCACCAACTGTCTGCAGAGTCAATAGCTAAAGACCTCCAAACTTGGTGTGGCCTTCAGATGAGCCCAACAGCAGTGCGTAAAGAGCTTCATGGAATGGGTTTCCATGGCTGAGCAGCTGCATCCAAGCCTTACATCACCAAGTGCAATGCAAAGCGTCGGATGCCGTGGTGTAAAGCACACCGCCACTGGACTCTAGAGCAGCAGAGACATGTTCTCTGGAGTGGCCAATCACGCTTCTCTGTCTAGCAATCCAATGGACATGTCTGGGTTTGGCGGTTGCCAGGAGAACGGTACTTGCCTGAGTGCATTGTGCCAACTGTAAAATTTGGTGGAGGGGGGATTATGGTGTGGGGTTGTTTTTCAGGGGTTGGGCTTGGCCCCCTAGTTCCAGTGAAGGGAACTCTTAAGGCGTCAGCATACCAAGACATTTTGGACAATTTCATGCTCCCAACTTTGTGGGAAGAGTTTGGGGATGGCCCCTTTCTGTTCCAACATGACTGCGCACCAGTGCACAAAGCAAGGTCCATAAAGACATGGAGGAGCCAGTTTGGGGTGGAGGAACTTGACTGTCCTGCACAGAGTCCTGACCTCAACCCCACAGAACACCTTTGGGATGAATTAGAGCGGAGACCGTGAGCCAGGCCTCCTCCCCCGACATCAGTGCCCGACCTCACAAATGTGCTTCTGGAAGAATGGTCCAACCTTCCCATAGACACCCTCCTAAACCTTGTGGACGGCCTTCCCAGAAGAGTTGAAGCTGTTATAGCTGCAAAGGGCGGGGCCAACTCAATATTGAACCCTACGGACTAAGACTGGGAGGCCACTAAAGTTCATGTACGTGTAAAGGTAGGCCAACCAATACTTTTGGCAATAGAGTGTATATTTCAGGTATATTATATTAACTTTACGCTTTTTTTTTGGTACTTTTCTTCAGTGGCTTCCTAGTTTCTGGCCTAGGCCAAAATGATAATATAAACGTAGGTAGATAAATTATATATTATATCCAGAATATAATCATAACATAAGTGAATCAATATAGTGACACCATCAATAGTCCATAAAACTTGTGCAAACTGTGCAGTCCCTTAATCTGTACCCGTGCTTATTATTCCTATTAAAGTGCCAATTCACGAACTGTGCTCCCCGCCCGTGGTCCCACTCACTCCCCAACTCCAATGGACTTTTAATTGTATGAAAGAGTCTATTGCACTTATTAAGAAGGCCCCAGTTCTGCTGGTACTTTTAGTCCACCTCAGCATGGGGACGCTCTTCATTTAACAGGATCACCCAACTCAGCAGTCACACAGTGTAGAGACACATGGAAGTATAGTATAGGAAAAAAAAGGTAGGAGGCCATGTAGTGTAATTCCATTTATTAGTAACAAAAACAAGAAATTTGTATTACGCTCACATTAGACCAGGGGCGGACTGACCATTTGGAAACTCGGGCACTGCCCGAGGGCCCGGGGTCAGTAGGGGGCCCCATGAGATGCCCCTGGTACCTTTTTCATAGGCTTTTTTGAGTTCGGGCAAGGACACAGGGGCCCCATGATCCCCTATTGCCCGGGGGCCCCATGAGTTGTCAGTCTGCCCCTGCATTAGACACAACGATTCCAAGTATAAAATGCCGAAGCGGAAGTGACGCACCGATGTGCGCTCCACCGGCAGGATATGACCTCACCACTGACGCGTTTCGTCCCTCCCACTGGGCGTCTTCAGAGGTAGGCCAAAATTATGTCATACATCCCAGGAGTCTTCATGGGAGGAGGGACTTTCTCAGCTAAGCACACCTACCTGCCCGCATGCCTGAGCTAAGTATAGACAGATTCCAGGAAGTAAATGCTACATCAGGGGTATCAAGCTGGCAGCCCTTCGGCTGTTGTGAAACTACAAGTCCCATCATGCCTCTGCCTTTGGGAGTCATGCTTGTAACTGTCAATCTTGCAATGCCTCATGGGACTTGTAGTTTGGCAACAGCTGGAGGGCCTCTAGTTTGACACCCGTGAGCTACGTGAATCATCTACCTTTACTCAAGATGGCCACAGCTAGAAATTGTTAGGGTGGGGAGGGGGGGGGGGTTCAAAGTGAATTCTCAACGGAGTTTGCTTTAAGGATTAAAAATTAATTAAATAGCATTTTCAGTTTGTGATGCTCAGATACAGTTTAGTTCTGCTTTAACACAAGAGAATTTGGGGGGGAGGGGTTCCTCTCATTAGAGCTTACAATCCAAAGGGGAATGGTGAGTGAGGAGATGCGCTGGTGGAGAAAGTAGAAGTACAATTTGTAGGTAGAGGTGGGGTAGGCTCGACTGAAGAGATGAGGTTTTAGGGATCACCTAAAAGCAGAGAGAGTAAGAGATTGTCAGACAGATTGGGGTAGGGAGCTTCAGTGGATGGGAGAGGCTCTGTAGAAGTTCTGGAGGAGAGCATGGCAGGAAGTGATGAGGATGCAAGAGAGCAGGAAGTTGGAGAGGACAGTTTGGGTGATATTTTGAGATGAGGCTGGTGATGTAGCAGATGGGGCAGAGTTGTGATTGACTTTGTATGTTGTAAGTATTTTGAAATGTATTTGTTGGGAGTTTGGAAGCCTGTGGAAGGAAGAGAGCAGGCATTGAGCGGTTGGTGAAATGGATGAGTCTAGCAGCACCATTCATTATAGACTGAAGGGGGGCTAGCTTGTGTTATCTGTAGCACATGTTTGTAAATCCTTCCCACTAACACCAATGATGGGGTACTATTCCCTCAACTGACACCAACAATGGGACACCATTCCTTCCAATTATACCAATGATGGGACACTATTCCTCCCACTGACACCAGCAATGGGGCACTATTCCTCCCACTGACACCAATGATGGGGCACTATTCCTCCCACTGACACTAATGATGGGGCACTATTCCTCCCACTGACACCAATGATGGGGCGCTATTCCTCCCACTGATACCAATGATGGGACACTATTTCTTTAACTGACACCAACAATGGGCCACTATTCCTTCAATTGACAATAATGATAGGGAACTATTCCTTCAACTGACACCGAAGATGGGCCACTATTCCTTCAACGGACACCAACTATGGGGAACTATCCCTTAAACCGACACCAATGATGAGTCACTATTCCTTCAACTGACCCCAACAATGGGGCACTGTTCCTTCGACTGACACCAGTGATGAGGCACTGTTCCCTCAATTTACATCAACATTGGGGCATTATTCTATCAAATAACTCCAAAGATGGGACACTATTCCTTCAACTGACAGCAACAATGGAGGCTTTGTTGATCTCTACTGACACTGGGGCATTTTCTACTTCCATTGGGCACAGTTTGCCCCCCCCAAAGTCTGGAAGACAGTAAACTGGTCCTTTGTAAATTTTGAAGTCCCCTGGTCTAGGCGATTAGCTGATCTTTTGGATAGTGGTTCACATCCACCTCTATAGCATTCAGTCCCCAGGAGTCCATTGACAGAAGAACGCAGATTATTTTGTTTGCTACCTCTAGGTATGTCTAACAGCCTCCTGGGAGGCAGAAACTGCTACAAACACAAGGACACGGTGAACCAGGAAAAGTCGTTATACAGTTTGTGTATCTCTAGTTATTATAGTTAGTGACGTCAACAGTTCCCGTTTTCTTGATATTACTTTTCCATCAGACCCATCAGAAGTTTTTCATTAGTTGTATGCAGATCAAGCAAGTTGTATGCAGATTTGTATGTCCCCAGACAGTTGCATAAAGTTGAAAAAAATGAGAAGAGGGACAGTGAGTAATTGGTAAGGCCTGGGAAGATTTTAGAATTTAAGTATTAGCCTGTCTTTTCTGTTTCTCCAAATCCAGCATTATGGGAAGTTTTCTCTGTGTGACGAGCTTTAAGATCTTCTTAAAATTAAATCTGGCCTTGGCTAAAGAGCACCCAAGGGAACAACAACATCTTGTATTGTCTGGAAATTCCCATGTTAGTCTTTAAATAAGCCATTTTGAAACTTTTTATCTTAAGGAACCCTTGAAATAATTTTTAGGTTTTGGGGAACCCCTGCTAAAAATTCTATAGGGGTCACTGGGAAGAAGAATGCAACCTTTAACAGTGGAGATCAGAATGCCACCCTTACAGACAACTAAAAAGATCAATGGTGTCATGCTACTGGCTCTTCCAAATGATGTTGGCTTCAGAACTATGTAGGCAGCATCAGATGGGAGGCCAATCAGCCACAGCTCAATGGACCTCTGAAGAAATTAGACAATTATCAGGAGGCATGGATTAGACAATTATCAGGAGGCAGAGATTAGTCAATTATCAGGAGGCAAGGATTAGGCAATTATCAGGAAGCAGGGATTAGTCAATTATCAGGAAGCAGGGATTAGTCAATTATCTGGAGGCAGGGATTAGTCAATTATCTGGAGGCAGGGATTAGTCAATTATCTGGAGGCAGGGATTAGTCAATTATCTGGAGGCAGGGATTAGTCAATTAGCAGGAGGCATGGATTAGACAATTATCAGGAGGCAGAGATTAGTCAATTATCAGGAGGCAAGGATTAGGCAATTATCAGGAAGCAGGGATTAGTCAATTATCAGGAAGCAGGGATTAGTCAATTATCAGGAAGCAGGGATTAGTCAATTATCTGGAGGCAGGGATTAGTCAATTATCTGGAGGCAGGGATTAGTCAATTATCTGGAGGCAGGGATTAGTCAATTAGCAGGAGGCAGGGATTAGACAATTATCAGGAGGCAGAGATTAGTCAATTATCAGAAGGCAAGGATTAGGCAATTATCAGGAGGCAGGGATTAGTCAATTATCTGGAGGCAGGGATTAGTCAATTATCTGGAGGCAGGGATTAGTCAATTATCAGGAGGCAGGGATTAGTCAATTATCTGGAGGCAGGGATTAGTCATTTATCAGGAGGCATGGATTAGTCAGTTATCAGGAGGCATGGATTAATCAATTATCGGGAGGCAGGGTTTAGTATATTATCCAGATGCAGGGTTTAGTCAATTATGTGGAGACGAGGATTAGTCAGTTATCAGGAGATAAGGATTAGTCAATTATCTGTAGGCGTGGATTAATAAATTATCGGGAGGCAGGGATTAGTCAGTTATCAGGAGGCAGGGATTAGTCAGTTATTAAGAGGCAGGGATTAGTCAGTTGTCAGAAGGCAAGGATTAATCAATAATCAGGAGGAAGAGCTTAATTATCAGAAGGTAGGGATTAGACAATTATCAGGAGGCAGGGTTTAGTCAATTTTCAGGAGGCAGGGTTTAGTCAATTTTCAGGAGGCAGGGATTAGTCAATTTTCAGGAGGCAGGGATTAGTCAATTATCAGGAGGCAGGGATTAGTCAATTATCAGGAGGCAGGGATTAGAAAATTGTCAGAAGGCAGGGATTAGTCAATTGTCAGGAGGCAGGGAGTATCAGGAGGGAAGGTTTAGCCAATTATTGAGAGGCAGAGTTTAATTACCGTGAGGCAAAGATTAGTCAATTATCTGCAGGCAGGGATTAGTCAATTATCGTGAGGCAAGGATTAGTCAATTATCAGGAGGCAGGGATTAGTCAATTATCTGCAGGCAGGGATTAGTCAATTATCGTGAGGCAAGGATTAGTCAATTATCTGCAGGCAGGTATTAGTCAATTATCGGGAGGCAAGGATTAGTCAATTATCAGGAGGCAAGGCTTTCTTAGTTATCTGGAGGCAGGGATTAGTCAATTATCAGGAGGCAGGGATTAGTCAATTATCAGGAAACAGGCATTTGTCAATTATCAGGAGGCAGAGATTAGTCAGTTATCAGGAGGCAAGGATTAGGCAATTATCAGGAGGCAGGGATTAGTCAATTATCAGGAGGCAGGGATTAGTCAATTATCTGGAGGCAGGGATTAGTCAATTATCTGGAGGCAGGGATTAGTCAATTATCAGGAGGCATGGATTAGACAATTATTAGGTGGCAGAGATTAGTCAGTTATCAGGAGGCAAGGATTAGGCAATTATCAGGAGGCAGGGATTAGTCAATTATCAGGAGGCAGGGATTAGTCAATTATCTGGAGGCAGGGATTAGTCAATTATCTGGAGGCAGGGATTATTCAATTATCAGGAGGCAGGGATTAGTCAATTATCGGGAGGCAGGGATTAGTCAATTATCTGGAGGCAGGGTTTAGTCAATTATCAGGAGGCAGGGATTAGTCAATTATCTGGAGGCAGGGATTAGTCAATTATCAGGAGGCAGGGATTAGTCAGTTGTCATGGGGCAGGGATTAGTCAATTATCGGGAGGCAGGGATTAGTCAATTATCGGGAGGCAGGGATTAGTCAATTATCAGGAGGCAAGGATTAGTCAGTTGTCATGAGGCAGGGATTAGTCAATTATCCGAAGGCAGGGATTAGTCAATTGTCAGGAGGCAGGGAGTATCAGGAGGGAAGGTTTAGCCAATTATTGAGAGGCAGAGTTTAATTATCGTGAGGCAAGGATTAATTAGTTATCTGGAGGCAGGGATTAGTCAATTATCAGGAGTCAGGGACTAGTCAATTATCAGGAGGCAAGGCTTTGCCAATTATCTGGAGGCAGGGATTAGTCAATTATCTGGAGGCAGGGATTAGTCAATTATCTGGAGGCAGGGATTAGTCAATTATCTGGAGGCAGGGATTAGTCAATTATCAGGAGGCAGGGATTAGTCAATTATCAGGAGGCAAGGATTAGGCAATTATCAGGAGGCAGGGATTAGTCAATTATCAGGAGGCAGGGATTAGTCAATTATCAGGAGGCAGGGATTAGTCAATTATCAGGAGGCAGGGATTACTCAATTATCAGGAGGCAGGGATTAGTCAGTTGTCATGAGGCAGGGATTAGTCAATTATCGGGAGGCAGGGATTAGTCAATTATCGGGAGGCAGGGATTAGTCAAGTATCAGGAGGCAGGGATTAGTCAATTATCGGGAGGCAGGGAGTATCAAGAGGGAAGGTTTAGCCAATTATTGAGAGGCAGAGTTTAATTATCAAGGATTAGTCAATTATCAGGAGGCAAGGATTAATCAGTTATCTGGAGGCAGGGATTAGTCAATTATCAGGAGGCAGGGACTAGTCAATTATCAGGAGGCAAGGCTTTGCCAATTATCTGGAGGCAGGGATTAGTCAATTATCTGGAGTCAGGGATTAGTCAATTATCAGGAGGCAGGGATTAGTCAATTATCAGGAGGCATGGATAAGACAATTATCAGGAGGCAGGGATTAGTCAGTTATCAGGAGGCAAGGATTAGGCAATTATCAGGAGGCAGGGATTAGTCAATTATCAGGAGGCAGGGATTAGTCAATTATCACTAGGCAGGGATTAGTCAATTATCTGCAGGCAGGGATTAGACAGTTATCTGGAGGCAGGGATTAGTCAATTATCTGGAGGCAGGGATTACTCAATTATCTGGAGGCAGGGATTACTCAATTATCTGGAGGCAGGGATTACTCAATTATCAGGAGGCATGGATTAGTCAGTTGTCATGAGGCAGGGATTAGTCAATTATCGGGAGGCAGGGATTAGTCAATTATCGGGAGGCAGGGATTAGTCAATTATCGGGAGGGAGGGATTAGTCAATTATCAGGAGGCAGGGATTAGTCAATTATCGGGAGGCAGGGATTAGTCAATTATCAGGAGGCAGGGATTAGTCAATTATCAGGAGGCAGGGACTAGTCAATTATCAGGAGGCAAGGCTTTGCCAATTATCTGGAGGCAGGGATTAGTCAATTATCTGGAGGCAGGGATTAGTCAATTATCAGGAGGCATGGATTAGACAATTATCAGGAGGCAGGGATTAGTCAGTTATCAGGAGGCAGGGATTAGTCAATTATCACTAAGCAGGGATTAGTCAATTATCTGGAGGCAGGGATTAGTTAATTATCAGGAGGCAGGGATTACTCAATTATCAGGAGGCAGGGATTAGTCAGTTGTCATGAGGCAGGGATTAGTCAATTATCAGGAGGCAGGGATTAGTCAGTTGTCATGAGGCAGGGATTAGTCAATTATCAGGAGGCAGGGATTAGTCAATTATCGGGAGGCAGGGATTAGTCAATTATCAGGAGGCAGGGATTAGTCAATTATCGGGAGGCAGGGATTAGTCAATTATCAGGAGGCAGGGATTAGTCAATTATCTGGAGGCAGGGATTAGTCAGTTATCAGGAGGCAGGGATAAGGCAATTATCTGGAGGCAGGGATTAGTCAATTATCGGGAGGCAGGGATTAGACAATTATCTGGAGGCAGGGACTAGTCAGTTATCAGGAGGCAGGGATAAGGCAATTATCTGGAGGCAGGGATTAGTCAGTTATCAGGAGGCAGGGTCTAGTCAATTATCGGGAGGCAGGGATTAGTCAATTATCAGGAGGCAGGGATTATACAATTATCTGGAGGCAGGGATTAGACAGTTATCTGGAGGCAGGGATTAGACAGTTATCTGGAGGCAGGGATTAGACAGTTATCTGGAGGCAGGGATTAGACAGTTATCTGGAGGCAGGGATTAGACAGTTATCTGGAGGCAGGGATTAGACAGTTATCGGGAGGCAGGGATTAGACAGTTATCGGGAGGCAGGGATTAGACAATTATCGGGATATAGGGATTAGTGTCAGGAGAAGTAGGACATATAGTAACTCTGTGCATCGTCCATACAAGATCACCCCATCAGCCAATACTTCCTTTTGCTTCCTCACCTCTCTGTTCAGCTGCTGGCATACAAAGAAACCTCTGTGTAAACTACGCATCTCTGGAGTTGTAGCTGATACAGGACAATGCTGATTGGCCCGGCGCTGTCACGTGGAGTGGGTCACATGCGCATTCATACCTAGAAGTACAAATCTGTAAAGTACAAGTTTTCTAAGTGTATCTAAGCCTGCCACCATCACCCAATCATGTACCAGTAAAATACTGTCTTTTTTACTTTTCCTTGAACATGATTGGGTATGCTTTGTGAAGCAAATTTTCACCACATTCACTAATCTAAGCGAAAATCCCCTTTGCAAAGTGAGCAGTTTATTTGCCTTAAGTAATCCAACCCCTTTGTGTTCCATCCTATAAGCAAAAATTGTTCACAAAGCAAGTCCCCGGATGGTTGCTGTTTGCTCACTTCTTTCAGTCTTCTGATGTTGCCTTCTTTTTTTTCCTGGAATAAATTGCTTGTCACTAAGAATTAGATGTTTTACTGTTTGAAATCTTTTTTTGCTTTTATAGTTGCAATAGATTTCTTCAATTTCTAGGTCATTCATACAACATAACTGCAGGCAGAGAAAACCGGCATTGCTAGACCTGAGCAATTTATCCGGAGTACACGTTCCTATTTACAGCTCATTACAGAGCGGAGTTTATTAATTTCATTCTGGGCTGATAGATGTCGTATGTGTAGAGAGATTCGCTTTTAAAGGACTAAAAAAAAAGGCAAAAGTGCTATTAACGCAAATCCCAAATACGCCTGAAAGTGGCCATATCTGCAGAGAAAGCAGCTGATGATTAGGAGACATTGCCAGGAAGGATATTGTCCCGTGTGAAAGCCTATTGGCCTGGTGGCGGGGTCACATTTAGGTTTGCCCATCTTCAGCACTGACAGCTCTGCGTTCTTCATTCTTGGCTGCCACCATTTTCTCCTCTGCATCTTCTGGCCCAACATCTTTTTTACGTTGGTCTTAGGGTAGCCACCAATGACGTATCTCCCAAACATGCATGCTGGAGTTTCACCTGACCTATTTCTGCATTTTCTCCTCTGCATCAACATCTTTTTTATGTTGGTCTTAGGGTAGCCACCAATGATGTATCTCCCAAACATGCTTGCTGGAGTTGCACCTGGCCTCTTTCTGCATTTTCTCCTCTGCATCTTCTGGCTCAACATCTTTTTTTACGTTGTCTTAGGGTAGCCACCAATGACATATCTCCCAAACATGCTTGCTGGAGTTGCACCTGGCCTCTTTCTGCATTTTCTCCTCTGCATCTTCTGGCTCAACATCTTTTTCACGTTGGTCTTAGAATAGCCACCAATGACGTATGTCCCAAACATGCTTGCTGGAGTTGCACCTGGCCTCTTTTTGCATTTTCTCCTCTGCATCTTCTGGCTCAACATCTTTTTCACGTTGGTCTTAGAATAGCCACCAATGACGTATGTCCCAAACATGCTTGCTGGAGTTGCACCTGGCCTCTTTCTGCTTTTTCTCCTCTGCATCTTCTGGCTCAACATCTTTTTCACGTTGGTCTTAGGGTAGCCACCAATGATGTATCTCCCAAACATGCTTGCTGGAGTTGCACCTGGCCTCTTTCTGCTTTTTCTCCTCTGTATCTTCTGGCCCAACATCTTTTTACGTTGGTCTTAGGGTAGCCACCAATGACGTATCTCCCAAACATGCTTGCTGGAGTTGCACCTGGCCTCTATCTGCATTTTCTCCTCTGCATCTTCTGGCCCAACATCTTTTTCCGTTGGTCTTAAGGTAGCCACCAGTGATGTATCTCCCAAACATGCTTGCTGGAGTTTCACCTGGCCTCTATCTGCATTTTCTCCTTTGTATCTTCTGGCCCAACATCTTTTTTACGTTGGTCTTAGGGTAGCCACCAATGACGTATCTCCCAAACATGCTTGCTGGAGTTGCACTTGGCCTCTTTCTGCATTTTCTCCTCTGCATCTTCTGGCCCAACATCTTTTTTACGTTGGTCTTAGGGTAGCCACCAATGACGTATCTCCCAAACATGCTTGCTGGAGTTGCACCTGGCCTCTTTTTGCATTTTCTCCTCTGCATCTTCTGGCTCAACATCTTTTTTTACGTTGTCTTAGGGTAGCCACCAGTGATGTATCTCCGAAACATGCTTGCTGGAGTTGCCCCTGGCCTCTTTCTGCATTTTCTCCTCTGCATCTTCTGCCTCAACATCTTTTTCACGTTGGTCTTAGAATAGCCACCAATGACGTATCTCCCAAACATGCTTTTTGGAGTCGCCCCTGGCCTCTTTCTGCATTTTCTCCTCTGCATCTTCTGGCCCAACATCTTTTTTACATTGGTCTTAGGGTAGCCACCAATGACGTATCTCCCAAACATGCTTTTTGGAGTTGCACCTGGCCTCTTTCTCGTGATGCCACCGATGTGCGGCATGTGCTTGTGCCGGGAGCACACACAATTGCACGCCCCTAGCACTGAGACCAAGCTCTCACCAACAGTTCTTGGTCTTGTGCTACTGATCGGGAGCCTGTAAGATGGACTGTGAACTTTTGGGATGCCCCTCGTATTTGAGGGGCTTTAACTAATCTTCAGGCCTAGACTTTTTTAAACTTGAGTTTCAGTTTGTTGGGTTAAGTCAGTTCTTGGTTACATAGCAGCTTCTCTACCGCTGTAAAAATAGGTAAAAGGTTTTTTTTTCTTCCATTATTTATATTTAGTGATTTTAGCAGCTCTTGGCCTTACAATAAGAGAATATTTGGTTGAATCCAGAACAAAACACGTTTTCCGATCATTATTTCTTGTAGTTTAGCCCACAACTCTTTTCCTTTTATCACCTTGTACATGTAGCCATTGAAAAGCCTGCCGCCGAGGTTCCTTTTTTTTTGGGACGGAAAGCTGAAATATTATTAATGAATAAACCGTTTAATTTCTTTTAACACTTTTCCAACTCCCGGAGGACGCCCAGGGAATTGTTCAGCCTTCTCAAGCACCAGTTTATCTTGACTGCTTTATAACAGATGGCATGTGGCAAGATTAGCATGCCTGTCAGAGGCAAAGTTTCAAAACACGGCATTTAATCCCGCCGGAATACAAACAGACTGTATGAATACTCATAATAGGAATTGGCGTGCCTTTGACTTCCAAATTAGATCAGTGTAGTTTAAAATCGTGTCAATTAAATACTTAGAGGGATGCACTGTGTCAGGTTTTCTTGTTCGGGAATTCAAAAGTGTCGCCGTTTCACGGGCAAAAGCCGATGTAGTGCAATGATGTGCACCATTTACGCGGTCTGAGTGTTTTGTAATGAAATTGTTAGGCGAAAATTTCTTCTGCATCGTGCAATTACAGTTCAGCTCCATAGGCCCTACAGACGTCAGATGGTGGGTGGATGTGCCGGCGTGATTGGAACACTCAGCCATGTGATGGTAAACTTCTGAAAAAGGAAGGGGATGTACTGCTGGATATGCCGAGGTTGGGTTACCTTAGGAGGAGAAAAGATAACATCAGGTGCGAAAATCCAACCCCAACCTATGGATTCTTCCCAACTGATTGGTTAACCAAGAGATGTCTTGGCTCAGATCCGCCATTAGAAATCACGGGGACCCATAAATCCTGCCTGCAGGGCACCCTCCCTCAATGTCTCCCTATGCACTCCGCATTCATCCCCCTCACCACTACCCCATTCTGCACCCCTACATTCCCCATTACACCTCACTCTGCACCCATGCATCCCCCATTACTCTCTCTGTTCCCCATTACACCTCACTTTGCACACTCTGCATCCCCCAGTGCTCTCTTTGTACCCCATTACACCTCACTCTGCAACCAACCCATGCAACCCCCTACACATTATGCACCCCCTACGTTTTCCATTACACCTGACTCTGCACTCCTGCATCCCCCACTATCCCACATTATGGACCCCAACAGTCCCCACTCCACCTCGTTCTGCACCCCTGCATCCCCAATTACTCTCTCTGTTCCCTATTACACCTCACTCTGCAACCAACCCATTCAACCCCCCCCCCCGCGCATCCACTACACATTATGCACCCCCTACGTTTTTCATTACACCTCACTCTGCACGCCTGCATCCCCCACTATCCCACATTATGGACCCCAACAGTCCCCACTCCACCTCGTTCTGCAGCCCTGCATCCCCAATTACTCTCTCTGTTCCCTATTACACCTCACTCTGCAACCAACCCATTCAACCCCCCCCCCCCCCCGCGCATCCACTACACATTATGCACCCCCTACGTTTTTCATTACACCTCACTCTGCACGCCTGCATCCCCCACTATCCCACATTATGGACCCCAACAGTCCCCACTCCACCTCGTTCTGCAGCCCTGCATCCCCAATTACTCTCTCTGTTCCCTATTACACCTCACTCTGCAACCAACCCATTCAACCCCCCCCCCCCGCGCATCCACTACACATTATGCACCCCCTACGTTTTTCATTACACCTCACTCTGCACGCCTGCATCCCCCACTATCCCACATTATGGACCCCAACAGTCCCCACTCCACCTCGTTCTGCAGCCCTGCATCCCCAATTACTCTCTCTGTTCCCTATTACACCTCACTCTGCAACCAACCCATTCAACCCCCCCCCCCCGCGCATCCACTACACATTATGCACCCCCTACGTTTTTCATTACACCTCACTCTGCACGCCTGCATCCCCCACTATCCCACATTATGGACCCTCAAAAGTCCCCACTCCACCTTGTTCTGCACCCCTGCATCCCCCATTACTCTCTCTGTTCCCCATTTTACACCTCACCCTGCACCCCCTGCAACCCTCCTACACATTCTGCACTCCCTACATTCCCCATTACACCTCACTCTGCACCCCTGCATCTCCCATTACTCTCTCTGTACCCCATTACACTTCACTCTGCACCCCTGCATCTCCCATTACTCTCCCTGTACCCCATTACACTTCACTCTGCACCCCTGCATCTCCCATTACTCTCTCTGTACCCAATTACACCTCACTCTGCACCCCTGCATCCCCCAGTGCTCTCTCTGCACCCCATTACACCTCACTCTGCACCCCTGCATCCCCCAGTGCTCTCTCTGCACCCCATTACACCTCACCCTGCAACCAACCCATGCAACCCCCCCTCTGCACATCCACTACACATTATGCACCCCCTACTTTTTCCATTAAACCTCACTCTGCACTCCTGCATCCCCCACTATCCCACATTATGGACCCTCAACAGTCCCCACTCCACCTCGTTCTGCACCCCTGCATCCCCCATTACTCTCTCTGTTCCCAATTACACCTCACTCTGCACCCCCTGCATCCCCCAGTGCTCTCTTTGTACCCCATTACACTTCACTCTGCACCCCCTGCATCCCCCAGTGCTCTCTTTGTACCCCATTACACTTCACTCTGCACCCCCTGCATCCCCCAGTGCTCTCTTTGTACCCCATTACACCTCACTCTGCAACCCCCCCCCCCACACACACACACATCCACTACACATTATGCACCCCCTATGTTTTCCTTTAAACCTCACTCTGCACTCCTGTATCCCCAACTATCTCACATTATGGACCCACAACAGTCCCCACTCCACCTCACTTTGCACCCCTGCATCCCTCACTATTCTCTCTGTATCTTCAGGTCACCTCACTTTGCACCCCCTTCATCTCCCTCTGCTCTCTCTGTTCCCTCCGTATCCCCATTACCCCACATTATGCATCTTTTACTACCCCCATTCTGTATCCTCTGTATTAGCTGCACTCTGCATTCCTCATTACCCCACTCTCTGTACCCCTGCATTCCCCATTAATTGAACTCTGTATCCTTCATTACTCCCTAAATTGCACCCCATTACACCTCACTCTGCACCTCCAAATCCCCCACTACCCCATGTTTTGCACCCCCTACATCCCCCATTACACCTCATTCTTCTCCCCCATGTATCTCCTACTACCCTTCATACTGTTGGAGCTATATAAATCCTGTATAATAATAATTCCGCATCCTCTGCATTCCCCACTACCCCTCATTCTGCAACCCCTACACCTCTTACCACCTCCAATATCCTGCATTCCAGCACTCTGCTTCCCGAATTACCCCTTTCTCTGTAGCTTATACATCCCCCTATACCTGCACTCTGTATCTCCCACTATTTCTCAATTTTCACCCCTGCTAGACCTCACTCTGCACTCCCTGTTCTGTGCTGCTGTGCACGGCTCATAGCTCCAAACATACTACGCCGCAA
This sequence comes from Staurois parvus, assembly GCF_062004578.1. NCBI lineage: Eukaryota > Metazoa > Chordata > Amphibia > Anura > Ranidae > Staurois > Staurois parvus. The sequence continues at coordinate 827,429 of NW_028318227.1, forward strand.
GCTCCACCCAGACGTTCTCCTGTCGGGCATGGTAGATTGGGGCCCTTGAAATGCGTTAGCTGTTGCACCCATTATATGTTTGGAACAAAACCACATTTTGGACTCTAAGAGCTGATTCACACATGTGTGGTGCGAATTGAATCTCAGGTTTACAGCTAATCGATGCATTAATTGTTCAGCGGTTCATGTCAGGTTTACATCAGGTTCAAGACAGCATTAGCTCAGAATTGTATCCTGTTCACACATATGCAGTTTAGAAACGTTTCCCATAGAAGTCAATAGCCAGTAATCTGCACCTGAACCTGAAGGCACTGCTCAGAAATTGGACAGGACTCTTTTTCAAACTACACTGAATCCACACCGCCAGTGTGCGCCATACACTCTGTTGCCAAAAGTATTGGGACACCCCATCAAATCATTGGATTCAGGTGTTCCAATCCCCTCCATGGACACAGGTGTATACAATCCATCACCTATGCATGCAGACTGCTTCTACAAACATTTATGGAAGAATGGGTCGCTCTCAGGAGCTCAGTGAATTCAAGCGTGGTACCATGATAGGTTGCCACTGGTACAGTAAGTCCATCCATGTCATTTCCTTGCTACCAAATATTCCACGGTCATCTGTTAGTGGGATTATAAGAAAGTGGAAGCAACTGGGAACAACAGCAACTCAGCCACCAAGTGGTAGGCTACGTCACATGACAGAGCGGGGACAGTGCATGCTAAAGCACACAGTGCGCAGAAGTCACCAACTGTCTGCAGAGTCAGTAGCTAAAGACCTCCAAACTTGGTGTGGCCTTCAGATGAGCCCAACAACAGTGCGTAGAGAGCTTCATGGAATAGGTTTCCATGGCCGAGCAGCTGCATCCAAGCCTTACATCACCAAGTGCAATGGAAAGCATCGGATGCCATGGTGTAAAGCACGCCACCACTGGACTCTAGAGCAGTGGAGACGTGTTCTCTGGAGTGGCCAATCACACTTCTCTGTCTGGCAATCTGATGGACGTGTCTGGGTTTGGCAGTTGCCAGGAGAACGGTACTTGCCTGACTGTATTGTGCCAAGTGTGAAGTTTGGTGGAGGGGGAATTATGGTGTGGGGTTGTTTTTCAGGGTTGGGATTGGCCCCCCTAGTTCCAGTGAAGGGAACTTTTAAGGCATGAGCATATCAAGACATTTTGGACAATTTCATGCTCCCAACTTTGGGGAGAGTTTGGGGATGGCCCCTTCCTGTTCTAACATAACTGCGCACCAGTGCACAAAGCAAGGTCCATAAAGACATGGAGGAGCCAGTTAGAGGTGGAGGAACTTGACTGTCCTGCACAGAGTCCTGACCTCAACCCCATAGAACACCTCTGGGATGAATTAGAATGGAGACTGTGAGCCATGCCTTCTCGTCCGACATCAGTGTCTGACCTCACAAATGTGCTTCTGGAAGAATGGTCCAACCTTCCCATAGACACCCTCCTAAATCTTGTGGACGGCCTTCCCAGAAGAGGTGAAGCTGTTATAGCTGCAAAGGGCGGAGCCAACTCAATATTGAACCTTATGGACTAAGACTGGGAGGCCATTACAGTTCATGTGCGTGTAAAGGCAGGGGGCCCAATACTTTTGGCAATATAGTGTATGTGAACCGGCACTAACACTTTGGAATGCTGCTCCGATCTTCAGATTCAGGTATCATATTCACATTCTGAAGTTTTGTTGGTAATTCCTCTGGTTACAGAAGCAGCCCACATATCCCCCAGATATCACCGGGATACCATCAGTTTAACTTCAGTAAACGTATTAAAAGTACTAAAGCATTATCTACTTAAGGTTTAAGTTCCACCAATTTGCTATATTAGCCTCTCTAAACCTTTTTACCCCAGAAGAAGCAATTGAAATCGCTTTTAGGTCTCAAGGAACACTTTCTAACTCCAACACATTGGTGTTCAGTGGGAAACACACTCTCTGTACAGCGCTGGTCAGAACTCACCATTTACAAACAGTTAAAACAATTATTGGTGTCATGCAAATGGCTTTTGCCAAGTGTCGTCGGAGCTGGAACTATGCAGGCACCATAAAATAAGAGGTCCTTCAGCCACAGCTGGAGGAACCCCTGGCAACCCCTGGTGGAACCCTAGGATTCCACAGAACCCTGGTTGTGGCTGTGCTATTTCAAACATTTCAATGAAAGACATTTGCATTGACTCTGAACTTTTTTTTCAGTCCATTCCTAAAACCTCGGGTGACCTCAGACTGTGAGCAAAATGATTGTGTTAAAAGTAATTTTGGATTGTTGCTGATTGGAATCTCCATTCTGTTTTAGGTCTAATCACTTGTCTGCTATAAAGTTCACTGATTGCGAGCTTCTCCAGACCTGTTTGGTGAGTAATCCAAGTTTCCTAAAATATATTTGGGCAGTAATTGCAGCATTTATATATTTACATATGTATATGTTAGGTTTACCTATTATGTATCAGTGCTATTAATATCCTCTGTATATATAGAGAAAGTATATGTATTAGCTATCCCATGTGTACTCATACGTATTTAGATATTTGACATTGCATCTGATTTTGCCTTAAAACTATTCAGTCTGCATTCTGTAGTGGCAAACGAGCTTATCAAAGGCTTGCTACAACCGTATTTAACCAACTCCCTACCGCCATATTGTAAAAAAAAGAAAGAAAATGTCCAGGAGGTGGACAGCTGTTTTAGGAGTGCCATAAACGTGCCAGAAATAGCCATTGGGTGGCCCATGCACTAGTTAATTGCCATCACTGAGCAGCTCAGATCACAGACATAATGTACAGAGCAGTGTTACTGGCTGGATCACTGGAAAACAAATGCAGCCATCACATTAAGCATTGGTAATCTGCAATATAATACATTTTTTTTCTTGGGGGGGGGGGGAGGAGGGGGGTTAAATACAGCTCTAAAGTTGAAATAAACTATAAAACATAGAACCATAGAAAAGTAACGGCAGAAAAAGATCGAGTGGTCCATCGATTCTGCCTGTTTTTTTTGTGTGTGTGTGTTTTTTTTAATGTTTTGGGTTTTTTTGTTGTTTTTTTTTGGGGGGGGGGGGGTTGTTAACTTTTGTGTCTACATCCCAAGCATGTAGGAAGCTATTTACTGTTGACTGGCTCACTACCTCTGCTGGAAGTTTATTCCAAGCATCAACTACTCTTTCAGTAAAATAATACTTTCTGAGATTAGTTTTGAACTTTCCTCCAGTTCATGTCCCGTGTTCTTGATTTTGGTTTCGTTTTGAAAATCCCGCCCTCCTGAACCTTATTCACCCCCTTGATGTATTTAAAGGTTTCAGTCATGTCTCCCCTTTCCCTCCTTTCCTCCAGACTGTATATGATAAGTTCCTGAAGTCACTCTTGACATGTTTTATCTCTCAGACCTTTCACCATTTTTGTTCCGTCTCTGGACTCGTTCTATCTTATCAATATCTTTTTGTAAGTGAGGTCTCCAGAGCTGGACACAGTATTCTAATGAGGTCTAACTAAAGATCTATATAGGGGAATCAGGATCTCCTTCCTCCTGACGGTGACCCCTCTAGTGATATAAAGATCTATATAGAGGAATCAGGACCTGCTTCCTCCTGATGGTGACCCCTCTAGTGATATAAAGATCTATATAGAGGAATCAGGACCTCCTTCCTCCTACCGGTGACCCTTCTAGTGATATAAAGATCTATATAGAGGAATCAGGACCTCCTTCCTCTTGCTGGTGATCCCTCTAGTGATATAAAGATCTATATAGAGGAATCGGGACCTCCTTCCTCCTGCTGGTGACCCCTCTAGTGGTATAAAGATCTATATAGAGGAATCGGGACCTGCTTCCTCCTGCTGGTGACCCCTCTAGTGGTATAAAGATCTATATAGAGGAATCGGGACCTCCTTCCTCCTGATGGTGACCCCTCTAGTGATATAAAGATCTATATAGAGGAATCAGGACCTCCTTCCTCCTGCCAGTGACCCCTCTAGTGATATAAAGATCTATATAGAGGAATCGGGACCTCCTGCTTCCTGTCGGTGACCCCTCTAGTGATATAAAGATCTATATAGAGGAATCAGGACCTCCTTCCTCCTGCTGGTGATCCCTCTAGTGCTATAAAGATCTATATAGGGGAATCAGGACCTCCTTCCTCCTGCTGGTGATCCCTCTAGTGATATAAAGATCTATATAGAGGAATTGGGACCTCCTGCTTCCTTCTGGTGACCCCTCTAGTGATATAAAGATCTATATAGAGGAATCAGGACCTCCTTCCTCCTGCTGGTGATCCCTCTAGTAATGCATCCTAGAATTCTATTTGCTTTCCCCACTGCCTCGTAACACTGTTTGCTCATTTTGCAATCATCTGAAATAAGTACCCCCAAGTCCTTTTCCTCTGAAGTGCTGGCCAACACTACACCCCCAATGTTGTATTCTCTCAAGGGATTATTTTTCCCTGGTGCATTATTTTAGATTTAGAAACATTGAACTGCAATTTCCACTTTTTTGACTATTCTTCCAGCAATGCCACATCATGTTCCATGTTACAAACACCTCCAGGGATATCAACCCTGTTACACACCTTTGTGTCATCAGCCAAAAGACATACCTTACCCAACAAACCTTTAGTTATATAACTTACATATAGGTTAAATAGAACAGGGCCTAGTACAGAGCCTTGGAAGGCTGTTTATTGGTGAAGAGAAGTGCAATGTCTCCCGGCAATAAAGCAAACCTACCTGGCTGTTAGAAGGCTTCTTCAGAATGTAAACTGAGTTGCACATGTACAGTTCAGTGTACATTCTCTGCAAACCTTGGTGGTGGAGTGAATAAACCCTCATGTGTACACCCCGGAGGTACGGCATTGCAACCCAGCCAACCAAGATGGCTAAAGATTTCTGAACTCAGTTGACCAGGTGAAGATGCCAAACGCAGAAGAAGATGGCTGAAGATGCCGAAACCAGAAGAAGGTGGCTGAAGATTCTGAACCCAGAAGAAGATGGCTGAAGATGCTGAACCCAGAAGAAGATGGCTGAAGATGCCATACCCAGATGGAGATGGCTGAAGATGCCAAACCCAGAAGAAGGTGGCTGAAGATGCTGAACCCAGAAGAAGATGGCTGAAGATGCTTAACCCAGAAGAAGATGGCTGAAGATGCCATACCCAGATGGAGATGGCTGAAGATGTCGAACCCAGAAGAAGGTGGCTGAAGATGCTGAATTCAGAAGAAGGTGGCTGAAGATGCTGAACCCAGAAGAAGTTGGCTGAAGATGCTGAACCCAGAAGAAGTTGGCTGAAGATGCTGAACCCAGAAGAAGTTGGCTGAAGATGCGGAACCCAGAAGAAGTTGGCTGAAGATGCTGAACCCAGAAGAAGACCAGGTGAAAATGTCGAACTCAGAAGTAGATGGCTGAAGATTCCTGAACCCAGAAGAAGATGGCTGAAGATACCAAACATAGAAGAAAATGGCTGAGTATGCCGAATCCAGAAGAAGATGGCTGAAGATGCCAAACCCAGAAGAAGACCAAGTGAAGATGCCAAACCAAGAAGAAGACTAGGTGAAGATGCCAAACCCAGAAGAAGATGGCTGAAGATGCTGAACCCAGAAGAAGATGGCTGAAGTTGCTGAATCTAGAAGAAGATGGCTGAAGATGCTGAACCCAGAAGAAGATGCCTGAAGATGCCGAACCAAGAAGAAGATGGCTGAAGATGCCGAACCCTCAAGAAGACCAAGTGAACATGACAAACCCAGAAGAAGACCAGGGGAAGATGCTGGCAAGGAAGGTGAGTTTAGTTCTGGTTTAAATTAGATTAATATGCTGTGGTCCCTTATTTCTCATTTTTTCTCTGTTAGTAATTTGCATTGACCTTTCATGATTGCAGATAGGATGACAATGAAGCACTTTCAGGAGTTGTTTATATAAACTTCCTTTTCGAATACATATTTCACCATTATAATGAAGACTTCATTACATAAACTCTACAGATAAAAGAATCATTCCGGGAACAACATGTATCTATTTATCTCTCCCATCTTCCCACTACTCATGGAGTCATCCAAACAATATTTTCTATGTATCATGTGTAGTCAGCCACCATACTGTACATTAGAAGACTGTGTGAATAGATGTCTGGATACAAATCTTTTCATATGGAATCGAGTGGCATTTTATGTGTCTTTATGTGTCCTGTGTCTGTGAACCTGGTAATTAGAAGCTTAACACCCTCGAAAAAAACACTGGCTGTTTTATTCTTTGCAAAGAACTTCCGTAGGCTTACGTCAAACTTCAGCTGTTTACAAAGTAAGTAAAAAAAAATAAGAATTCTTTTATGTTCATTGAAGGACACAGCTTAGCAGGAATCTTGACCATAGGGTTATAGTGCCACCATTAGGAGTAGGACACTAGCAGAAAAAACCCCAAGCACCACCTATGGGCAGCCCCTACTAGTGGCCAAACCCCCCATCTGCTATAGGCAGCACAGTTGTTTGTGGGTTGCTTTGGGACGTCCCTATGGTCAAGATTCTTGCTGGGCTTTGTCCTACACTGATAGTAAAAGAAAACAGGATTTGTTTTTCTACTTACTGTAAAAGCCCCTTCTTTGAGTTCATTAAAGGACGCAGCTTCCATCCCTGATACTATTTTCTGCACTTTATTTGTTACTAACTAAGCTGCCTATGGCAGATGGGGGGGGGGGGGTTTGGGCAAATAGTAGGAGCTGCCCATGGGTGGTTAGCTAGGCAGCTGTCGACCAGGCATCTGGGTGGATCTCGACAATATTGTCAGGATCTTTCCAGAGCCTGGAGCGACCCTGTGACATCAACTAACAACGGGCTTCAGCCCGCTGTCGACTGTTTCTGCGTCACAGGAGAGCACAAGAAAGTGCACTCTTGTGACCCACAAGAGGAGTATGGCTAAGAAAAGATTTGCCCATATTTCTCTTTTAAAGTTCCATATACCCAGTAAAGTGACTGTCCTCAGGTGACACACAGAGATGAAACAAATCCTCCGACATAAGTTGTACCTGTCTATCTGCAGTCCTTTCTTCTCTACATCCATTTAAATTGCTAAATGTATAACGCTTGTCTGAGAGTTGAGAAAAAAGGGGGCAGAGAGCTGAACGTACACACTGCAGAGCTCAGTGAGGAGAGCTCTGAGAGCTAATTGGAGGGAAGAGACCCTTCCCCCCTCCACACAGCACACAGAAACAGAGCCAAAGCTGTCAACCTGCTGGAGGTCCCTCCCTTGTCACCATTTTTCTCTTGGTGTCAGAAGTGATTCATGCTGATAGCAGAGGAACAAGGCAGAAGACAGAAATGGCACTTTGTGCTCTTAATTGGGGCAAGTACACACTATAGAGGGTTATGCTTTTTTCATATTTCATAATGAAGGATTACAACCACTTTTATGTTTTTTATTCCAGTGTGATTACAAGCACATGCCTTGTTGGCAGCTGATTTGAGAATGTAATCAAACAACTGATGGACAGAATGCATAGCTAAAGTCTACTCCAGAAGTCTCCAAACTGTGGCCCGGGGGCCGGATGGCGGCGCTTTGCTTGCCTTTATCCAGCCCATGAGACCCTATCCCATCCACTGGCACCGATAATGGGGCATAATTCCTGTCACTGACACCAATAATGAGGCGCAATTTCTTACACTGACACCAGCGATAGGGCAGAATTCCTTCCATTGACACCAACAATGGAGCACAATTCCTCCCAATGACACCAAAGATAAAGCATTGTTTACTCCCACCAGGAGATTTCATACTCCTACTGGCTGCAGACCAGCTCCCCCCCCCTCCAAAGTCTAAAGGACAGTAAACTGGCCCCTTATTTATAAGGTTTAGAGACCCCTGGTCTACACACCACACAGTGTTCAGCTCCCTCCCTGGAACATACATGTCTAAAGGGAGCCCAGGGATGTGTTTTTTCACTTTTGCAGTCAGAAGGAAGTAGATGTATCACTCCCTCTGCTGGAAAGTCAAAAAACAGCAGCTGCAGCTATAGGAGTGGACTGAGGGTACCCAAACTTTTTCAAAGAAAGAACAATTACTCAACACTTCTACTGCAGCATGTTGTGTCAGTGATTGATGTTCTTTATTAATACTGAATGTAATGAGTGACTTACCATCAAGGTGAAAAGTCCTGACTCAGCGACAGCAAAGGGCTTTATGTAGATTCTTGGTGTAAAGTGCCATCCAGATGTGACCTTCATCAGGTTGTCGAGTTATTTCAATGAATAAGGTGGTCCTTTACTTTCTTATGGGCGTAGAATATTATTGGTGTTTAGAGTCCCAACCAAGGCGCCACCTGCCTGGCGTTCGCATGTTCTCCCTGTGCCTGCGTGGGTTTCCACCGGGTACGCCAGTTTCCTCCCACCCTTCAACAACATGCTGGCAGGTTATTGGTTCCTGTCTAAAATTGTCCCTAGTATGTGTATGTATGAATGTGAGTTAGGGACCTTAGATTGTACGCCCCTTGAGGGTTAGGGACTGATGTGAATGTACAATATATATGTAAAGCGCTGCGTAAATTGGCGGCGCTATATAAGTACCTGAAATAAAATAAATAAAAAATGAAATAGTACCCCCAGCTCTGCTGATCCTTCACTCAGTAGTACCCCCAGCTCTGCTGATCCTTCACTCAGTAGTACCCCCAGCTCTGCTGATCCCTTACTTAGTAGTACCGCCAGCTCTGCTGATCCTTCACTCAGTATTATCCCCAGCTCTGCTGATCCTTCACTCAGTAGTACCGCCAGCTCTGCTGATCCTTCACTTAGTAGTACCGCCAGCTCTGCTGATCCTTCACTCAGTAGTACCCCCAGCTCTGCCGATCCTTCACTCAGTAGTACCCCCAGCTCTGCCGATCCTTCACTCAGTAGTACCCCCAGCTCTGCTGATCCTTCACTCAGTAGTACCCCCAGCTCTGCTGATCCTTCACTCTGTAGTACCCCCAGCTCTGTTGATCCTTCACTCGGTAGTACCCCCAGCTGTGCTGATCCTTCACTCGGTAGTACCCCCAGCTGTGCTGATCCTTCACTCGGTAGTACCCCCAGCTGTGCTGATCCTTCACTCAGTAGTACCGCCAGCTCTGCTGATCCTTCACTCTGTAGTACCCCCAGCTCTGTTGATCCTTCACTCGGTAGTACCCCCAGCTGTGCTGATCCTTCACTCGGTAGTACCCCCAGCTGTGCTGATCCTTCACTCGGTAGTACCCCCAGCTGTGCTGATCCTTCACTCAGTAGTACCGCCAGCTCTGCTGATCCTTCACTCAGTAGTACCGCCAGCTCTGCTGATCCTTCACTCAGTAGTACCGCCAGCTCTGCTGATCCTTCACTCAGTAGTACCCCCAGCTCTGCCGATCCTTCACTCAGTAGTACCCCCAGCTCTGCTGATCCTTCACTCAGTAGTACCCCCAGCTCTGCTGATCCTCTGATTTGCTGATCCTCCTCTCTCTCTGCTCCCAGCTCACCTTTCGCTATATTGCTCCCATGCTTCCACATGGCAGTACTTGGGTTGTTGGTTCGAATCCCAACCACAGCACTACCTGCCTGGAGTTTGCATGTTCTCCCTGTACCTGCATGGGTTTTTCTCCAGTTTCCTTCCACACTCCAAAGACATGCTGGTAGGTGAATTGGCTCCTGTCTAAATTGTCCCTAGTATGTGTATGTATGACCTTAGATTGTACGCCCCTTGAGGGTTAGGGACTGATGTGAATATACTATATATGTATGTAAAGCGCTGAGTAAATTGATGGTGATATATAAGTGCCTGAAATTAATAAATAGAGAAATGGCGGATTTATGTTCTTTCCCGTTCAATAAAAAAAAACTTTAAATGGTAAGAAAAATCTACCTAGAAAAAAACAAAAAACGCTGCGAGTCTTTTTTTTAATGATGAACTTCGGAAACTTGTGTAAAAACTGTGCGGTTTCTTTCATCCAGCAATGCTATTATTAGCGGAGGACGTAATTAATTTAGCTACAATTTAAAGGTTATTACATTCCCGGTGACAGTGATGGTAATGGGAGTCGGCGCGGAGCCGTGTAGGTTCGCCTCTATGTAGATGAATTCTCCTTCACTGACTGCTGATTATTCTGACTTCCTGTCCTCCGACACGCTCTATATGGGACTCATTTACTAAAGGCAAATAGACTGTTCTCTTTCAAGGGAACCAGGGGCGGACTGACCATTTGGAAACCTCGGGCACTGCCGAGGGCCCGGGGTCAGTAGGGGGCCCCATGAGATGCCCCTGGTACCTTTTTCATAGGCTTTTTTGAGTTTTGGCAAGGACACAGGGGCCCCATGATCCCCTATTGCCCGGGGGCCCCATGAGTTGTCAGTCCGCCCCTGAAGGGAACTTTCCCTTAGCCTAGTGAAAGAGCTGAAGCTGGACTCTTTTGCGCCCTAGGCAATACCAGCAACTACTTGCGCTCCCCCCCCCAACTAAAAGAAACTTCACCTGTAGTTCTACTTCACCCATTCTAGCACACATCCTCTTTCCCCTCAAATTTTCCACCCTAGCACAAATCTTCTCCCCAAAATCCCCCCTCCTATCACAAATCCCCCCAACCCCGACTCCTAGCACAACCCCCTCCAAATTACCCTTCCCAGCACAAATCCCCCCCCAAATCTCCCTCTCATAGCACAAATCCCCTCTCCTAGTACAAAATCCCCCAATCCCCCCAACTAACACAAATCCCCCTCTCCTAGCACAAATTTCCCCCAATCCCCCCTCCCAGCACCAATCCTTTTCCTTCAATCCCCCCACCTATGGAAAATTCCCCCCAATCCCCCCTCCGAGCACAACCCCCCCTCCCAAACTCCTCTCCTAGCACAAATTCCCCCTAATCCCCCCTCCTATCACAAATCCACCCTCTCCCCAATCCCCTCTCCCCTCTCCTAACATAAATCATCTCAATCCCCCCCCCTTGTAGCACCGATCCCCCCCTCTAAGGACCAATCCTCCTACTTCAATCTCTTCTCCTAGTACAAATTTCCCCCAGTCCCCCCTCTTATCACAAATTCCCCCATCCTTCCTCCTAGCACAAATTCCCCCCTCCCCCCCAATCCCTTCTCCTAGTACAAATTCCCCCCAATCCTCCCTCCTAGCACAAATCCTTCCTTCTAGCACACCCCCTCCCTCCCCAATCCTTTCTCCTAGTACAAATCCCCCCCAATCCCCCGTCTTATCACAAATCCCTCCTCCTAACAAAAATTTCCCACCCCCCCAATCCCTTCCCATAGCACAAATCCCCCCCAATCCTCCCTTATAGCACCCCCCCTCCCCAATCTCTTCTCCTAGTACAAATTCCCCCCATCCCTCCTCCTAGCACAAATTTCCCACCCCCCCCAATCCCTTCCCATAGCACAAATCCCCCCCAATCCTCCCTTATAGCACCCCCCTCTCCCCAATCCCTTCTCCTAGTACAAATTCCCCCCAATCTTTTCTATGGGGTTGAGATCTGGAGACTGGCTAGGCCACTCCAGGACCTTGAAATGCTTCTTACGAAGCCACTCCTTCATTGCCCGGGCGGTATGTTTGGGATCATTGTCATGTTGGAAGACCCAGCCACGTTTTATCTTCAATGCCCTTGCTGATGGAAGGAGGTTTGCACTCAAAATCTCACGATACATGGCCCCATTCATTCTGTCCTGTACATGGATCAGTCGTCCTGGTCCCTTTGCGGAGAAACAGCCCCAAAGCATGATGTTGCCACCCCCATGCTTCACAGTAGGTATGGTGTTCTTTGGATGCAACTCAGCATTCTCTCTCCTCCAAACACGACGAGTTGTGTTTCTACCAAACAGTTCTATTTCGGTTTCATCTGACCATATGACATTCTCCCAATCCTCTTCTGGATCATCCAAATGCTCTCTAGCAAACTTCAGACCGGCCCGGACATGTACTGGCTTAAGCAGGGGGACACGTCTGGCACTGCAGGATCTGAGTCCCTGGCGGCGTAGTGTGTTACTGATGGTAGCCTTTATTACGTTGGTCCCAGCTCTCTGCAGGTCATTCACTAGGTCCCCCCGTGTGGTCCTGGGATTTTTGCTCACCGTTCTTGTGATCATTTTGACCCCACGGGGTGAGATCTTGCGTGGAGCCCCAGATCGAGGTAGACTATCAGTGGTCTTGTATGTCTTCCATTTTCTAATTATTGCTCCCACAGTTGATTTGTTCACACCAAGCTGCTTGCCTATTGCAGATTCAGTCTTCCCAGCCTGGTGCAGGTCTACAATTTTGTTTCTGGTGTCCTTCGACAGCTCTTTGGTCTTCACCATAGTGGAGTTTGGAGTGTGACTGTTTGAGGTTGTGGGCAGGTGTCTTTTATACTGATAACAAGTTCAAACAGCTGCCATTGATACAGGTAATGAGTGCAGGACAGAGGAGCCTCTTAAAGAAGAAGGTACAGGTCTGTGAGAGCCAGAAATCTTGCTTGTTTGTAGGTGACCAAATACTTATTTTCCACCATAATTTGCAAATAAATTCTTTCCAGATCAGCCAATGTGATTGTCTGGATTTGTTTTCTCATTTTGTCTCTCATAGTTGAGGTCTCCCTATGATGCCAATTACAGGCCTCTCTCATCTTTGTAAGTGGGAGAACTTGCACAATTGGTGGCTGACTAAATACTTTTTTGCCCCACTGTATATATAATTTTTTTTTCTTTTTATGTATATTTATTTTTACATATATTTTTTATGTATATTTTCTTTAATTTTTTTTTTTTTTTCTCTGTAGGTTTTACACAGTGTCCCAACATTTTTTGTAACGTGGTTGTGTACAGTATGTGTACGTAAAGCGCTGAGCAAACTGTTGGCGCCATATAAATCCTGTATAATTATTATATATATAAAAAGTAAATATACATTAAAAAAAATATATTTTTTTTTCTTTTTATGTATATTTACTATATAATAATTATATATATATATATATATATATATATATATATAAAGTATATAGGATTTTTATAGCGCCAACAATTTGCTCAGCGCTTTACAAAGTGAAGGCGGACATTACAGTTACAATACAATTTAGTACAAGAGGAGGAAGCAGAGGACCCGGCTCCTGGGAGCTGACAATCTATATATATATATATGAGCAGTCAGATGATTGTGGGTGAGAGGTAGCGGTGTAGCGTGTAGCAGTGTAGCGGCGCAGTGTACAGATGTGCGGCGGTGCTGGGTTATACATCATCACATTGTTGTATCTCGGGAGATGTCACTTTGTTTGCATTTCTCTCCCGCTCTAATCTCGGAACATTCTGTGTTTGTTATATGAGAATATAACCGTCCTATAGACACTGTTTCTGCCGCTGAAGTCGCAGAGGGCGGAGAAAAGGTGAAAAACAAATCTTTAGGAACTATAAAGAGAAGTCACCGGTCGTGTATAGTCATCGGTCGTGTATAGTCATCAATCGTGTATAGTGATCGGTCGTGTATAGTTATAGGTCGTGTATAGTCATCAGTCATGTATAATGATCGGTCGTGTATAGTGATCGGTCGTGTATAGTCATCGGTCGTGTATAGTCATCGGTCGTGTATAGTGATCGGTCGTGTATAGTCATCGGTCGTGTATAGTCATCGGTCGTGTACGGTGATTACACTTTGTAAGCTATTACTATCACATTCCCCTGACAGTAACTTTTTAAAGCCCAACTCAGGGGCGGACTGACAACTCGTGGGGCCCCGGGCAGTAGGGGATCATGGGGCCCCTGTGTTCTCGCCCACACCCAAAAAAGCCTATGAAAAAGCCAATGAAAGGTACCAGGGGCATCTCATGGGGCCCCCTACTGACCCCGGGCCCTCGGGCACTGCCCTAGTGCTCGAATGGTCAGTCCGCCCCTGGCCCAACTCCGGACATATTAGAAATGCTCCCACGCACGGCTACTTAGTTATTGCACATTGTATATTGGTGATTTGTATCTGTGCTCAGCATCTCTTTTTTTATGGGGGAGGTGTATTATAGCACCATACACGCTGTATATGTTTGTGGACTTTATTTGTATTCGTTTTTGTCATTTGATGCACGGTGTATTCAGATATTGCACATTGTATATTGGTGATTTGTATATGTGCACAGCATCTCTCTTTTTTTATGGGGGAGGTGTACTATAGCACCATACACTATTTGTATACCTTTTAGCATTTATTTGTATTTATATAGGATATTCCCTTTTTTGGAGGAGGTGTACTATAGCACCATACACTATTTGTATACTTTTTAGCATTTATTTGTATTTATAGATGTTATTCCCTTTTTGGGGGAGGTGTACTATAGTACCATACACTATTTGTATACGTTTTAGCGTGTATTTGTATTTATATATGGTATTCTCTTTTTGGGGGAGGTGTACTATAGCACCATACACTATTTGTATACGTTTTAGCATTTATTTGTATTTATATATGTTATTCCCTTTTTGGGGGAGGTGTACTATAGCACCATACACTGTTTGTATACATTTTAGCATTTATTTGTGTTTATATATGGTATTCCCTTTTTGGGGGAGGTGTACTATAGCACCATACACTGTTTGTATACATTTTAGCATTTATTTGTATTTAGGGTATTCCCTTTTAGGGGGGGTGTACTATAGCACCATATACTATTTCTATAATTTTAGCATTTATCTGTATTTATAGATGGTATTCCCTTTTGGGGGGAGGTGTACTATAGAACCATACACTGTTTGTATACATTTTAGCATTTATTTGTATTTATATATGGTATTCCCTTTTTGGGGGAGGTGTACTATAGCACCATACACTATTTGTATACGTTTTAGCATTTATTTGTATTTATATATGGTATTCCCTTTTTTGGGGGAGGTGTACTATAGCACCATACACAATTTGTATACGTTTTAGCATTTATTTGTATTTATAGATGGTATTCCCTTTTTGGGGGAGGTGTACTATAGCACCATACACAATTTGTATACATTTTAGCATTTATTTGTATTTATAGATGTTATTCCCTTTTTGGAGGAGGTGTACTATAGTACCATACACTATTTGTATACGTTTTAGCATGTATTTGTATTTATATATTGTATTCCCTTTTTGGGGGAGGTGTACTATAGCACCATACACTATTTGTATAAGTTTTAGCATTTATTTGTATTTATAGATGGTATTCTCTTTTTGGGGGAGGTGTACTATAGCACCATACACTATTTGTATACGTTTTAGCATTTATTTGTATTTATAGATGGTATTCCCTTTTTGGGGGAGATGTACTATAGAACCATACATTATTTGTATGCGTTTTAGCATTTATTTGTATTTATAGATGTTATTCCCTTTTTGGAGGAGGTGTACTATAGTACCATACACTATTTGTATACGTTTTAGCATGTATTTGTATTTATATATTGTATTCCCTTTTTGGGGGAGGTGTACTATAGCACCATACACTATTTGTATAAGTTTTAGCATTTATTTGTATTTATAGATGGTATTCTCTTTTTGGGGGAGGTGTACTATAGCACCACACACTATTTGTATACGTTTTAGCATTTATTTGTATTTATATATGGTATTCCCTTTTTGGGGGAGGTGTACTATAGCACTGCCCCCAGGTACACCATCCTAAGGGGGATTAATAGCCATATAGTGTCTGACGATTTTTTGTAAAAGAGGGAGGAGTTATCTTTATCCACATAGTTGAGGTTTTTGATATCTTTGTTGGTTTCCTCCTACTCACCCGGTCCACTTGCACCAGGTAATGGTGCTCTGTAGGATTCCCTAGGAGTATCTTCTTCTACACCTAATCCGTTCCTCAGCTTGATTGGTTTAGGAAGGGGGAAGGTGTCCTGTAGTACTTTTTTTTTTGGTGTTCTAGGGAGTTGAACTCATCCAATTGTACACTGCAGGTTTATTATCTTAGGTACAGCGCTACCCAGGGGCGGACTGACCATTTGGGAACACGGGCACTGCACGAGGGCCCGGGGTCAGTAGGGGGCCCCATGACATGCCCCTGGTACCTTTCGTAGGCTTTTTTGGGTGTGGTTTGAGTGTGGGCAAGGACACAGGGGCCCCATGATCCCCTATTGCCTGGGGGCCCCATGGATTGTCAGTCCGCCCCTGCCCGCTACACCCCTATGTTCGTACTCAGATGCAGTGTAGTTCCACAAAATGGAATGTATTGAATTTTGATCCGCAGGCTGGCCGCAGTAGTAGGACCTATTTATCAAAGCTGCTGAAACAAGAACTGTCTGTGTTGCACAAAACCAATCTCCCATTGCAGTAATGATGTGGGGGAGGGGGTCATTGGACTGAGTGCATTGGGATACCCAGACCATTACTGTTTCCATCTCTCAGATCGATGGCTTCCCCATGTAAAGTCTTCGGATTCTTTCTTTTCCATGACGGCTTTACAATCGTTGATAATTTGGTTGTTAATATCAGAATTATTATTTCCTCGTCAGGCCGGTCTGAGCCCCAGGCCAAGCAATTTCCTCTATTATTACCATTCTCAGCTTGTATGCCGGTGGATGTAGAGCTCATCGACTGATGGATTGCCTGAATTATTTATGTGGGTCATTCGGGGTCCGGCCTTCACTCTCCAGGACCTTCCTTCAGTTCCTGGTGGAGTGAGACTCCTCCCCACCAAATGCTGCTCTGATATAGGAGACGCTGCGATGAGCCCTTCCTGACGTACGCTGGCAGTGGAACCTTTGGGTGGGTTTGCCCTTTAAAGCTAGATTTTGGGCACGGAGCATACACCCATCCGTATACATGCAGTGCAATCCCACATGAAGAAAATATATTTTAAAAATATTCTTAACAAATATATTGTCAGATATACGCAGGCCAGAGTACTTGGTGTCATTTTGGACTCCAACCTATCCTTCCAGCCCCAAGTCCACTCTTTAACAAACTCGTGCAGACTCCACCTCCGCAACATCGCCAAAATCCGCACGTTCCTAACTCCAGAAACCACTAAACAGCTCATCCACTCCCTCATCATATCACGACTCGACTACTGCAACTCCCTCCTCACTGGCCTGCCTCGCCGCTGGCTATCCCCGCTTCAGTCCATCCTGAATACGGCTGCCAGACTCATTCACCTTTCCAACCGCTCCGTTTCCGCCACCCCCCTCTGCCAATCCCTCCACTGGCTTCCGATTGCGCAACGGATCAAATTCAAAATCCTAACGCTGACATACAAAGCTGTCCACCATACTGCCCCGAACTACATCACTGACCTAATATCCAAGTACCGCCCAGCACGCACACTCCGCTCCTCACAAGACCTCCTTCTCTCTAGTTCCCTGGTCTCCTCCTCCCATGCCCGCCTCCAGGACTTCTCCAGGGTGTCACCCATCCTCTGGAACTCCCTGCCCCAACCCATCAGATTATCACCTACTCTCCTCTCCTTTAGGCGCACCCTGAAAACCCATCTCTTCAGGGAAGCCTACCCCACCCCCTGCTAACTTGCCGACCTCCTCCACTCTTCCTACCACTCCATCCCCCACAGCTATCTCCTCCTGTGCCACCATCCCCTCCCTCCTAGATTGTAAGCTCGAAAGAGCAGGGCCCTCGATCCCCTCATGTTTTGCATTGTATTGGTATTGTTCTGTCACATGTTCTGTCCCCCTTTGTAATGTACAGCGCTGAGCGAACTATTGGCGCTTTATAAATACTGTATAATAATAATAATAATAATAATATTTGAAATACTACAATTTCGGCCGTATTCAATATATTTATATAAAAAAAGTCATTTTAACATATATTTGTAAATGCATTCCAAAAATGTAGATTAAATGAATTTTTAAAGACAAAGTATATTTTAAAATGTATTTTTAAAAAAAAATTTCATATATTTTGTAATATATAAAAAACACATTTCAACATGCAAAATATATATATGCATGTGTGTATATATATATATATATATACACATATACATACACACATATATATATATATAATGCACACACACACTGTATGTTGAAATGCGTTTTATTTATTACAAAGTATATGAAAAGTATTTTTTAAAAATATATTCTTCAGATTTTTTTTAACATATAAAAAACTAAAAAAATCATTTTAACATATATTTTTACATATATTTGTAAATGCATTCCAAAAATGTAGATTAAATGTATTTTTAAAGATGTAGAGTACATTTGAAAATGTGTTTTTAAATTTATAATATATAAAAAACACATTTTAACATGCAAAAAAAAAAAATATATATATATATATATATATATATATATATATATATATATACACACTGCATGTTGAAATGTGTTTTTTATATATTACAAAATATATGAAAAATATTTTTAAAAATATATTCTTCAGATTTTTTTTTAACATATAAGTAATTTTTAACATATATTTTTACGTATATTTGTAAATGCACTCCAAAAATGTAGATTAAATGTATTTATTTAAAGACATAGAGTATATTTGAAAGTGTATTTATAAAAATATTTTTCATATATTTTGTAATATACAGTGTAACATACAGTGTATATATATATATATAAATATATATATACACATACAAACACTGTATGTTGAAATGCATTTTTATTTATATATCTTACAAATGCATGAAAAATATTTTTAAAAATATATATATTTTTTTAAATATATTCTTCAGATTTTTTTTAACATATAAAAAAGTCATTTTAACATATATTTGTGCATATATTTGTAAATGCATTCCAAAAATGTAGATTACATGTATTTATTTAAATACGTAGCGTATATTTGAAAATGTATGTTTAAAAATATTTTTCATATATTTTGTAATATCTAAAAAACGCATTTCAACACAATAAATAAATAAATAAATATATATATATATATATATATATATAATATTGAAATGCGTTTTTTATATATTGCAAAATATATGAAAAATATTTGCAAAAATATATATTTTTTTAATATATTCTTCTGGTTTTTTTTAACATAGAAAAAATACATTTTAACATATATTTTTACATATATTTGTAAAGGCATTCCAAAAATATAGATTAAATGTATTTTTAAAAACATACAGTGTATTTGAAAATGTTTTTGTAAAGCACTGAGCAAACTGTTGGCGCCGTATAAATCCTGTATAATAATAATATAATAATTTAAAAAAAAATATTTTTCATATATTGTATATATATTGTATATATTGTAATATGTAAAAAACTAATTTCAACATACAGTGTTTATATATATCACATATATATTCACATATATTTGAAACACTACAATTTTGGCCGTATTCAATACATTTCAATATATATATTGAAATGTATTGAATACGGCCAAAATTGTAGTATTTCAAATATATGTGAATATATATGTGATATATATATATATGTGTGAATATATTTGGGAAGAATATTTTTAAAATATGTTTAAAATATATTTTTCTTCCATGAGGGATGCTGCAGTAGGTTTTCTGTTTGGTGATGTTTATTAAGTTTTTGCAACATATAGAAGAGTTGTACAATGTACAAAGCATAGGAGGGTAGGGTGGATCTCAAGTCATAACCATGCGCACATCATGCGTAATACCAAAAGCATGCCTAATATTGCACTGACCATTTACCAGGGGTAGATATGACAACAAGGTCCAAAGTACAGCCTCTTTGCACCCAAAGCAAGAAATAAGTTCCCATGTGGGCTGCAATTTCCGAAGAAGTGCCGGGACGGGAGTCCATTCCAATGAATGGGCTCTTGTGCCCGCGCAGATCACGTCCCGCACGGCCACATATATGGGAACCTGGCCTTAGATCCACAACAGTTTGACTGTTGGAGTCACCTACCCCTGTTCTAAGGTGCAGTGGCCCAGTGCAGCCAATCAGGTTCTAGCTGTGATTTTCCCACTGTGGGTTAGACAATGAAGCCAGGCAACAGGGACTTTTTTCACTGTTCTTAGTACTTCTACACATTGGCCTTGTCATTGGCCCCAAAATCAGATCTTTTCCAAGAGCAATAAAGAAGCCGTCTATTTTTATGAAGCATAAACTTTAATTTACTCGCTTCGCATTGCTTTTAATGTGCTAGTGTTTTCCTTTTTGAATGCCAGCTGTGAACTCTAATTAAATTTAGATTACAGAATCATCTTTAACTATTTAAAGGATTATCTGGAAGTCGGAAATAATCTCTGGATTTTGCAGGTACCTAAAAGGTATTTACTTGGATTTCATTTTAATAAAACGCAATGAAACGCGAAGTTTATTGGCAGATTACTTGGATGTTCTTTGTGCCGTATCCCGGGAGCAGCAGCGACCTCAGCATGGGAAGTTTATAGAGAACTTCCATGTACAGGGGGCCTGGCAGGATGAGTCCCTTATGTACTGACATTGTCCAGACCCCGTCCAAGGTATTCCTATTGTGTACATACATTTCTTCTCTTTACTTAAACTGTCAGTGATATGTACAGTACAGGGTGTACACCATACATTATATATATAATATAGAGTAAAATATGGGGGTTTAGGGTATATATAATAGAGGGTTAACGAAAGTGTGTAATATAGAGTATATTATAAGGTACAATGTAGTGTATATATAATAGAGGGTATAATATAGGGTATATATAATAGCTGGTATATTATAGGGTATGTATAATAATGGGTATAAAATAGTGTATAATAGAGGGTATATTATAGGGTACAATATAGTGTGTATATATAGGGTATATACAGTATAGGGTACTATATATAATATAGGGTGTATATAATAGTTGGTATATTATAGGGTATAATATAGGATTATACATAATCAAGGGTGTATTTTAGGGTGTGTGTGTGTGTGTATATATATATATATATATATATATATAGTGTTTATTATAGGGTATAATATATGTATGGAATATAGTGTATATATAATAGAGGATATAATATCATGTATATAATGTGCATTTGCTGGTATGTAAAATAGAGGGTATTATTTGGGTATATATAATAAAGGGTATATTATTGGGTATATATATTAGAGAATCTAATATAGGGTATATACAGTATAACAAACTGTACAATATAAATGTATATATAATAGAGGCTATATTACAAGATATACTATAGTCAATATATTATATCTTATAATATAGCCTCTATTATAGATACATTATATTGTATATTATAGTGTATATATAATAGACAATAGAGGGTATATACAGTATAGGGTATTCTATAATAAATGATATAATATAGGGTATATATAATAGAGGTTATATTATACGGTATATAAAATAGAGGATATACTATAAGGTATACGCTGTACATTTTTGCGTATGTATAATAGAGGGTATAATTTGGTTATATATAATAAAGCGTATAGTATAGGGTATATATAATAAAGGATATAATATTGGGGCACATATGACGGTATAATATAGTGTATATATAATAGAGGATATATAAAGTATAGGGTATATGTAATATATTAGAGGGTATATTATAAGGTATATACCATATATATATAACAATGGGTGTGTATATATATATATATATATATATATATATATATATATATATAACTCCATGCAGATAGTGTTCTGACCAGAGTTTATACATACGTACACATATATATATATACACAAATTATACCCTACACTATACATACCTGAAAATATACAGAATATATCTAATATTATATCTATTATATATACCTTATAATATAACCTCTATTTTATATATAGTAGAGGATATCTTTACACTGTGTGTTTTGTGTGTGTATATATATATATATATATATATATATACACACAAACACACAGTATAAAGATATCCTCTACTATATATAAAATAGAGGTTATATTATAAGGTATATATAATAGAGGATATAATATTGCACATTCACATCAGTTCCTGTCCTCGAGGAGCTTACACTCTAAGGTCCCTAATTAATATAAACACACATATAGGGCCAGTTTAGACAGGAGGCAGTAAACCTACCAGCATGAGGGAAGAAGCCCACACAAGCACAGAGAGAACATGCAAACTCCATGCAGCTAGTGTCCTGATCAGGGTTTGAACCAGAGACCCCAGTGCTGCAAAGGCAGAAGTGCTGACCACTAAGCCACTGTGTTACCCCAACATACACCTTGACATACACTTTAAGAAGAGGCCCCCCTCAACAGTCCCCTGGGGAAATGTTGGGGAATCTATCTTCCCATGTCTGCCCCCCCCCAGGTGTGCTCTCCTCTAATACATTCACATTGTCCTGGATACTGAGGTCTGTGGATGACCCCCCCCCCCCGATGGCTGAGACTTCTCCATAGGGAGAGCGGAGCGCTCCACATACCATAGATGGCCATGTAAAAACAACAATTTTCCCTCTGCGCTCCACCACGTGTTTTTGGAAAGTTACTATTTTTGCGAAGGTTATATAATCAGATGATAGCAACGGCATTCCTGCGTGTCTGCTGAGGGCGCTTACATTTCTCAGACATCCCAGATTCTGGAAACAATGAGAAATATTCATTCAAGATTCGCTCCAGTGAACGGCCCGCACTGCACGCTGCTTCGGAAGTTGCTGCCAGTTGCTCACAGCTGATGTTTAGCCCAGAGAGCCGATCTGCAGCCTTTACTGGTTTTTCTTTATCCTCGGCAGTGCAGTGACTACAGTAGATCCCTATATGATCAGTTGAATTGGATCTCTGTGAATAGCTGTTGCTGCATCGCTGTGTAGCTTAGGCTCACAGTAGTGCTGCTGCATAATCATGCATTTTGTAGTGCGTTTTTGATGCGTTTTCATTCTTTTTTTGTAGTAGGCGGAGACTTGTTGGTAAAGGCCGACTCCAACTTTAGCAACGTGTTGCAATCATATTAGTGCTCCGTTCACAACATGCGGGTACAGTGGAGCATTTGCGCGTTCCCGCTCATCGCGTACAGGGCAGCCCATTCATTTCCATGCGCAGAAAAGACGCTGATGCAAAATTGCAAAATGCATGGCGCTGCGGCACAAAACCACGTGCGTTGGCAGATGCATGGGGGTGCCATAAAAAGAGCAGACCTGGTGTGATGGCATTGCAAAGGATAGTAGTAGTTGTCAGTCACATACAACTGGACTCGTTCTGTTACATTGAAGACTAGTCCACAGCTGAAGAAGTGGATTGGAGAAGCTACAAAATGTCTTCCACATCACAGAACACATCCAGCTGTGTGTATCTGGCTGCTATTGGCTATTCTTTGCAATGCCATCACACCGGGTCTTGTTAATTACATTTAAAAAATAATAAATAAAAGAAAATAAATAATTCAACACATGGCCATCATGATACCAAAATAAACTGCATTCACTATATCTGGTCTCCCCGGACCCTGCATTCACTATATCTGGTCTCCCTGAACCCTGCATTCACTATATCCTCTCTCCCCGGACCCCGCATTCACTATATCCGGTCTCCCCAGACCCTGCATTCACTATATCCGGTCTCCCCAGACCCTGCACTCACTATATCTGGTCTCCCCGGACCCTGCATTCACTATATCTGGTCTCCTCGGACCCTGCATTCACTATATCCGCTCTCCCCAGACCCTGCATTCACTATATCCGGTTTCCCCGGACCCCACATTCACTATATCTGGTCTCCCTGGACCCCGCATTCACTATATCTGGTCTCCCCGGACCCTGCATTCACTATTTCCGCTCTCCCCGGACCCTGCATTCACTATATCTGGTCTCCCCGGACCCCGCATTCACTATATCTGGTCTCTCCGGACCCTGCATTCACTATATCTGGTCTCCTTGGACCCTGCATTCACTATATCTTGTGTCCCCGGACCCTGCATTCACTATATCTGGTCTCCCCGGACCCTGCATTCACTATATCCGCTCTCCCCGTCTCCTGCATTCACTATATCCGGTCTCCCTGGACCCTGCATTCACTATATCCAGTCTCCCTGGACCCTGCATTCACTATATCCGCTCTCCCCGGACCCTGCATTCACTATATCTGGTCTCCTCGGACCCTGCATTCACTATATCCGCTCTCCCCGGACCCTGCATTCACTATATCTGGTCTCCCCGGACCCTGCTTTCACTATATCTGCTCTCCCCGTCCCCTGCATTCACTATATCCGGTCTCCCTGGACCCTGCATTCACTATATCTGCTCTCCCCAGACCCTGCATTCACTATATCTGGTCTCCCCGGACCCTGCATTCACTATATCCAGTCTCCCCGGACCCCACATTCACTATAGCTGGTCTCCCTGGACCCTGCATTCACTATATCTGGTCTCCCCGGACCCTGCATTCACTATATCTGGTCTCCCCGGACCCTGCATTCACTATATCTGGTCTCCCCAGACCCCGCATTCACTATATTCTTGTCTCCCTGGACCCTGCATTCACTATATCTGGTCTCCCCAGACCCTGCATTCACTATATCCGCTCTCCCCGGACCCTGCATTCACTATATCTGGTCTCCCCGGACCCGGCATTCACTATATCTGGTCTCCCCGGACCCCGCATTCACTATATATGGTCTCCCCGGACCCTGCATTCACTATATCTGGTCTCCCCGGACCCTGCATTCACTATATCTGGTCTCCCCGGACCCTGCATTCACTATATCCGGTCTCCCCGGACCCTGCATTCACTATATCCGGTCTCCCCGGACCCTGCATTCACTATATCCGGTCTCCCCGTGTTCCTGTGCATGCTCCAAAAGTGACCTCAGACCAGAGGGAAATGCACATCGAATTCAGTGCATGCGCAGGGACGCGTTTCAGGGATACCACCCTCTTCCCTGAAACACGTTCCTGCGTATGCTCCAAGAGTGACGTCAGACCAGAGGGTGATACACATTGGATTTGGTGTTGACTGTGGCATCCAATGCATGGCTCTCCTACTTCACAGTCCAAAGCAGCCAGCGTTCCCTGGAGCCCGTATATCTGCCATTCTTGGCCTGGGCGAGGTAGCTGCCCTAAGAAATCCGGCCTTTGTATACCGCTTGGCATGAAACGACTCTTGTGAGGGCATTTTACGAAGGTCCCTCTGATTCCTCCTGTATTCATTTGTATTGTAATTGTACTGTCTGCCCTTGTATTGTACAGCGCTGCGTAAACTGTTGGCGCTATAAATCCTGTATAATAATAATATTAATTTTAAGTTATTTAAATACATTCAATTGTTTTTTTAACTTCGGACACTATCAGCATCTCTGTGCTTTGTCTTCTGTCTTTACATGTGGCTGGAGCTCCTACTCCTCGTCGCTTGGCTACACTGTATTCTAGATCAGACTTTCTCAACCAGGGTGCCTTGAGGTTTCTTCAGGGGTGCCTTGAGGTTTCTTCAGGGGTGCCTTGGCAAAATGTCTAAAAATTTCCCAAAACGTATACAAGCCAGCGGGTGGTTTAGTTACACAAAGCCACAGGTTTTCATGGTGCACCATTACGACCTTCTAGCCTCCGGCATCCTGACAACCAATGACATCATCAACTGACAATGTCAGCTGCCTGCGCAGAATCCTAGTTTGACCCTCCCCCACCCCTCTCCATCAGTACTCACATTAGCTCAGTGATGGAGAAATACTTAGGGAGAAGAGAAACAATGGAATACTAGTCAGTACCAGCGCACAAAAGTGTATTTGCTTTGGAAGGATAAATCGCCTCTAATGTTGGGTGCCCTACATGTGTGGATGTTGCTGTTAGAATAGTTTTTCACATTTTAGAATGAGGCGCCCTTTTAAAATTATGGACAGTCTTGAGGCACCCCATTTTAGAATGGGGTGCCTCAGGACTGTCCATAAGTTTCAAGGGTGCCTTTAAGTCCATAATTTTAACCCTTTGGCGCCGGCGCCTCCTGGCCCTTTAAGGGTTTCAGGAGATGGGGCGGGCGGGGTTTAGGGTCATGTGACCAGCGTGACACGCCGTCATGGCGATCACATGATCGGGAAAGGTCCTGATCGAAAGAGGAGATTGGGACCTTTCCGTGAGTACCGGACATAAATGCTGGGAGCGCGCAGGGCGCAGTCTCTCAGCACATGTGTTTTTTTTTTAATAGAGCGCAAATGTTCGGCCGCTTGGCGTTTAGGCCCAGACGCTGGGAGGCCGCACATTTGCGTTGAGCCGGCGCCAAGAGGTTAAAAGGTGCCTTGACTGAAAATAGGTTGAGATAGTGGTAGTTGGTTTTACTTCAGAGAGAGGATCGCCGCTGGCTATCCCCGCTTCAGTCGATCCTGAATACGGCTGCCAGACTCATTCACCTTTCCAACCGCTCCATCTCCGCCACCCCCCTCTGCCAATCCCTCCACTGGCTTCCGATTGCACAACGGATCAAATTCAAAATCCTAACACTGACGTACAAAGCTGTCCACCATACTGCCCCGAACTACATCACTGACCTAATATCCAAGTACCACCCAACACGCACCCTCCGCTCCTCACAAGACCTCCTTCTCTCTAGTTCCCTGGTCTCCTCCTCCCATGCCCGCCTCCAGGACTTCTCCAGGGTGTCACCCATCCTCTGGAACTTCCTGCCCCAACCCATCAGATTATCATCTACTCTCCTCTCCTTTAGGCGCACCCTGAAAACCCATCTCTTCAGGGAAGCCTACCCCACCCCCTGCTAACTTGGCGACCTCCTCCACTCTTCCTACCACTCCATCCCCCACAGCTATCTCCTCCTGTGCCACCATCCCCTCCCTCCTAGATTGTAAGCTGGAAAGAGCAGGGCCCTCGAACCCCTCATGTTTTGCATTGTATTGGTATTGTTCTGTCACATGTTCTGTCCCCCTTTGTAATGTACAGCGCTGAGCGAACCATTGGCGCTTTATAAATACTGTATAATAATAATAATAATCTACAATTACTGTTTGCTATTGATACTTTACATTTTTTTGGTATTATTATTGCCTTTATGCTGTTTGATGCAGTTTGGGACTTATTTTCCCCACTGCCATCCAGGTTCACAGCATACATTTTGGTTAATAGGGTCAAGTGCTGTATTTTTAGTATATTTTAGTCTCTTTCACATAATTTTAACCTTTGGGCATTTTAAAAAGGTAAAAAAAAAAAAAAAAAAGAATGAAGTATTATGCTTTGGTATGATCATGGAATTCCTGTACGATCGGTTCTTCCTCTACCATTTACAGCTGGAGGTCCATTATTCCTACTATAACATTTCACGTAGCAGCATTTAGCAATGAAATATGTGAGCACAGTTTATGGTTAAAATAGAACCGGAGAACGAGAGTAAACGATGAATCAAGATGACGTCTTTCAGAGTTCTCCTAGACTATGACAAAAATGTGTGCAATTTGTGTATTTGTTACCCGGCATATCAGCATGTGACCTCTCAGAGCTTTAAGTATGCCATGCATGACCTAATTTACATTTTAAGTCATGGCCCTGGGGCCCTTCCACCCTAGATAGGAGCACACATACCTCCACCGACGTCATTGTTTAGCATCAACGGTTGCTGGTGAGCTCGCCTACAGGTAGGCTTGCTGACGTTCTTACTCTAAAATGTTGGCGAAGGTGTCCCTGTAGGGGCAAGTCAATCTCTTGGTTGTATATTGCTTCTTTTTAAATTTGGAAATAATCCCAGACCGGAGCTTCTCCTTGCAAAATGGGATTATAGACCCTGACCTTAGATAGCAGGGACAAGTTGAATAAGAAGAAGTTAAGTCAGTAGAAACACGGAGAGCAGCAAGAGCCATAGGCCAATACCGATGCTGTGTCTATCTATGGAAGCACACAGCCTGGATTGGGAGCAAGCACTCACCGGTTGCCCCTCAGCACCATGCTTGATGAGGGGAAACCCAAAGGAGTGGAGAGCGCTGGCAGGGGACTCCGGAAGAGGAGGTAAGGGACTGCTCTGTTCAATACCAGGTAAGTATAACATTTTTTTTATTTTAATTTTTTTTAAAAATTGAATCTACTTACTAGCTTCTAGTGTCTAATCTACCCTGATACTAGTGCCTTACCTACCTAGCCACTAATGGTTAATCTCCCATGCCCCCAGTGGCTAAACTACTCGCTGCTAGTGGTTGATCTACATTGCCTCTAGTGTTTAATCCACCCTGACCATATTGGACGATTTACCCTGCCAGTAGTGGCTAACCTACCCTGCCACTAGTATCTGATTTATCCTGTCTCTTGTGGTTAGTCCACCTTGCCCTTAGTGGCTTACCTACCCTTCCTCTAGTGAATAATCTACCCTCCCATTAGTGTTCATTCTACACTGGTGCTAATGGTTAACCTACCCTACCACTAGTGTCTAGTCTATCCTGTCCCTAATGGTTAACCTACCCTACTGCTAGTGTCTAGTCTATCATGTCCCTAATAGTTAACCTACCCTTCCACTAATGTCTAGTCTACCTTGTCCCCAGTGTCTAATCTGCCCTGCCCCTAGTGTCTAGTGTACCCTATCCTTAGTAGGTGACCTACGCTGCCGCTAGTGTCTAATCTACCCTGCCCTTAGTGTTTGTCTACCCTGTCCCTAATGCTTCAACTACCGTGCCGCTAGTGTCTAGTCTACCCTGTCCCTAGTGACTAATCTACCTTGTGCCTGGAGGAACTACTCTTGACACTAGTGGCTAACATACCCTACCCATAGTGGCTAATCTACTCTACTCATAGTGGCTAATCTACTGTGCCCATAGTGGGTAATCTAGCACTTCCCTATTAGCTAGCCTACCCTATCTCTAGTGGCTAATCTCCCTGGCCTCTAGTGTCTAATCCACTCTGACCCTAGTGGCTAATCTACCCTGTCCCTAGTGGCTGACCTGCCCTGTCCCTAATAGCTAATCTACCCTGCCACTAGTGGCTAACCTGCCCTGTCCCTAGTGGCTAACCTGCCCTGTTCCTAGTGTCTAACCTGCCCTGTCCCTAGTGGCTAACCTGCCCTTTCCCTAGTGGCTAACCTGCCCTGTTCCTAGTGGCTGACCTGCCCTGTCCCTAATAGCTAATCTACCCTGCCACTAGTGGCTAACCTGCCCTGTCCCTAGTGGCTAACCTGCCCTGTCCCTAGTGTCTAACCTGCCCTGTCCCTAGTGGCTAACCTGCCCTTTCCCTAGTGCCAACCTGCCCTTTCCCTAGTGGCTAACCTGCCCTTTCCCTAGTGGCTAACCTGCCTTGTCCCTAGTGGCTAACCTGCCTTGTCCCTAGTGGCTAACCTGCCCTGTTCCTAGTGGCTAACCTGCCCTGTTCCTAGTGGCTGACCTGCCCTGTCCCTAATAGCTAATCTACCCTGCCACTAGTGGCTAACCTGCCCTGTCCCTAGTGGCTAACCTGCCCTGTCCCTAGTGTCTAACCTGCCCTGTCCCTAGTGGCTAACCTGCCCTTTCCCTAGTGCCAACCTGCTCTGTCCCTAGTGGCTAACCTGCCCTGTCCCTAGTGGCTAACCTGCCCTGTCCCTAGTGGCTAACCTGCCCTGTCCCTAGTGGCTAACCTGCCCTGTTCCTAGTGGCTAACCTGCCCTGTCCCTAGTGGCTAACCTGCCCTTTCCCTAGTGGCTAGCCTGCCCTGTCCCTAGTGGCTAACCTGCCCTGTCCCTAGTGGCTAACCTGCCCTGTCCCTAGTGGCTAACCTGCCCTTTCCCTAGTGGCTAGCCTGCCCTGTCCCTAGTGGTTAGCCTGCCTTGTCCCTAGTGGCTAACCTTCCCTGCCATTAGTGGCTAACCTGCCCTGTCCCTAGTGGCTAACCTACCCTGTCCCTAGTGGCTAACCTACCCTGTCCCTAGTGGCTAGCCTAGTGTTTCTCAACCTTTCTTCAGTCAAGGCGCCCTTAAAAATTCTGCACAATCTCAGGGCACGCTATTCTAAAATGTAAAAAACAAATATTTTTATCAAATGCAGCACCATCCACACATGTAGGACACCCAACGTTAGAGGTGAGTTATTCCAAAGCAAATACACCTTTGCACACTAGTACTGACTAGTATTCCGATGTTTCTCCTCTCCCTCAGTTTCTCTCTCTCACTCAGCTAATATGACCCCAGTGCTGACAAGGGTGGCAGGGGAGGGGCAAACAAGGAAGCTGTGCAGGTGCCCGATGTCCTCCTTACCAACCAATGATAGCATTGCTTGTTAGGATGCCAGCGGACTGAAGGTTGTAATGGTGCACAATGAAATTCTGTGGTATTGTGTAGCTTAAAGGCAAGCTTGTCCCACCCGCTGACTTGTACACAAATTTTGGGCAATTGTTAGGCATTTTTCCAAGGAACCCCTGAAGAAACCCAAAAGCACCCTGGTTGAAAAAGGCTTGTCTAAACTACCCTGTCCCTAGTGTCTAATCTACCCTGTCCCTAATAGTTAACCTACCCTGCCACTAGTGTCTAACCTACCTGGCCTCTAGTGTCTAACCTACCTGGCCTCTAGTGTCTAACCTACCTGGCCTCTAGTGTCTAACCTACCTGGCCTCTAGTGTCTAACCTACCTGGTCTCTAGTGTCTAACCTACATGGCCTCTAGTGTCTAACCTACCTGGCCTCTAGTGTCTAACCTACCTGGCCTCTAGTGTCTAACCTACCTGGCCTCTAGTGTCTGATTTACCCTGTTCCTAGTGTCTAATCTACCCTGTCCCTAATAGTTAACCTACCCTGCCACTAGTGTCTAACCTACCTGGCCTCTAGTGTCTAACCTACCTGGCCTCTAGTGTCTAACCTACCTGGCCTCTAGTGTCTAACCTACCTGGTCTCTAGTGTCTAACCTACCTGGCCTCTAGTGTCTAACCTACCTGGCCTCTAGTGTCTAACCTACCTGGCCTCTAGTGTCTAACCTACCTGGCCTCTAGTGTCTAACCTACCTGGCCTCTAGTGTCTGATTTACCCTGTTCCTAGTGTCTAATCTACCCTGTCCCTAATAGTTAACCTACCCTGCCACTAGTGTCTAACCTACAATGCCACTAGTGTCTAACCTACCCGGCCTCTAGTGTCTAACCTACCTGGCCTCTAGTGTCTAACCTACCTGGCCTCTAGTGTCTGATTTACCCTGTTCCTAGTGTCTAATCTACCCTGTCCCTAATAGTTAACCTACCCTGCCACTAGTGTCTAACCTACAATGCCACTAGTGTCTAACCTACCCAGCCTCTAGTGTCTAACCTACCTGGCCTCTAGTGTCTAACCTAAGCAGCCTCTAGTGTCCAATCTACTCGGCCTCTAGTGTCTAATCTACTCTGTTCCTAGTGTATAATCTACCCTGTCCCTATTAGCTAACTGACCCTGCCTCTAGCATCCAACCTACTCAGCCTCTAGTGTCTAACATACCCTGCCTCTAGTGTTTAACCTGTCCTGTCCCTCGTGTATAATCTACTCTGTCCCTATTAGATAACTTACCCTGCCTCTAGCATCCAACCTACCTGCCCTCTAGTGTCTAACCTACCCTGCCTCTAACGTCTATCCTATCCAGTCAAGCCTACCCATCCTCTAGTGTGTAATCTACCCTTCCTCTAGTGTCTTTCCTACCCTTCCTCTAGTGTCTATCCTACCCTTCCTCTAGTGTCTAACTTACCTTGTCTCTAGTGTCTATCCTACCCTTCCTCTAGTGTCTATCCTACCTGGTTTAACCTACCCTGCCTTTAGTGTCTATCCTACCTAGCCTCTAGTGTCTAACTTACCTTGTCTCTAGTGTCTAACCTAAGCAGACTCTAGTATCTATCCTACCACGTCTAACCCAACCTGCCTCTAGTGTCTAACCTACCCTGCCTCTAATGTCTATCCTACCCAGTCTAACCTATCCTGCCCCTAGTATCTATCTTACCCAGCCTCTAGTATCTAATCTACCCTTCTCTTATTGTCTAACCTACCCTGCCTCTAGTGTCTATCCTGCCCAGTCTAACCTACCCAGCCTCTAGTGTCTAACCTACCCTTCCCCTAATGTCTAACCTTTCCTGCCTCTAGTGTCTATCCTACCCGGTCTAACCTACCCTACCTCTAGTGTCTAACCTACCCTGCCTCTAGTGTCTATTCTACCCAGCCTCTAGTGTCTAACCTACCCTTCCCCTAGTGTCTAACCTTTCCTGCCTCTAGTGTCTATCCTACCTGGTCTAACCTACCCTGCCTCTAGTGTCTAACCTACCCTGCCTCTAGTGTCTATTCTACCCCACCTCTAGTGTCTAGCCAACCCTGCCCCTAGTGTCTATCCTACCCGGTCTAACCTATCCTGACCCTAGTGTCTTTCTTACCCGGATTCTAGTATCTAACCTACCCTGCCTCTAGTGTCCATCCTGCCCAGTCTAATCTACCCGGCCTCTAGTGTCTAACCTACCCTGCCCCTAGTGTCTATCCTACCCGGTCTAACCCAACCTGCCTCTAGTGTCTAACCCAACCTGCCTCTAGTGTCAAACCCAACCTGCCTCCAGTGTCAAACCCAACCTGCCTCCAGTGTCAAACCCAACCTGCCTCTAGTGTCAAACCCAACCTGCCTCTAGTGTCAAACCCAACCTGCCTCTAGTGTCAAACCCAACCTGCCTCTAGTGTCAAACCCAACCTGCCTTTAGTGTCTAACCCAACCTGCCTCTAGTGTCTAACCCAACCTGCCTCTAGTGTCAAACCCAACCTGCCTCTAGTGTCAAACCCAACCTGCCTCTAGTGTCAAACCCAACCTGCCTCTAGTGTCAAACCCAACCTGCCTCTAGTGTCTAACCAACCCTGCCCCTAGTGTCTATCCTACCGATCTAACCTATCCTGCCCCTAGTGTCTATCTTACCCAGCCTCTAGTGTTTATCCTGCCCAGTCTAATCTACCCGGCCTCTAGTGTCTAACCTACCTTGCCCCTAGTGTCTATCCTGCCCAGTCTAACCTACCCTGCTTCTAGCTGTTAACTTACAGCTATCCATATTTATGAAAATAAAAAGGAAGAGAAAATTTGCAAAGATCTGAAACACACATCAAGAATTACCTTTTTTAGTTTACACATTAATAACTATTGTAACAAAGACGGTTATTTATTAAAACTGGAGAGTGCAAAATGTGGTGCAGCTCTGCATAGAACCCAATCAGCTTCCAGGTTTTATTGTCAAAGCTTCATTGAACAAGCTGAAGTTAGAAGCTGACTGGCTCCCATGCACAGCTGCACCAGATTGGCAGTGCACTAGTTTTAGTAAATCTACCCCAAAGTGTCCACTGAATAAACGCTATACTTTTCTATTGTCTAAGAAGGTGGAATATGAATATATATACTTTTCTATTGTCCAAGAAGGTGGAATATGAATATATATACTTTTCTATTGTCCAAGAAGGTGGAATATGAATATATATACTTTTCTATTGTCCAAGAAGGTGGAATATGAATATATATTTACTTTTCTATTGTCCAAGAAGGTGGAATATAAATATATATACTTTTCTATTGTCCAAGAAGGTGGAATATGGATATATATATACTTTTCTATTGTCCAAGAAGGTGGAATATGAATATATATACTTTTCTTTTGTCCAAAAGAAAGACAGTGACTATACCTGAAATATCTGTTTTTGGTCAAGGTGACTGTTTAGTAGAAGAAGAGGTATGGTGTATTATCGAATAGCTATGAAATCCACGTCATTCCCAAGTCTTTGCTTAGTGACATCTCAGCTTGTGTCTTTTCTCCTCCGCCCGCGGCTGTTAAGTAATATGCACATACATTGATTTTATGTTGTTAAATCACAATTGTTGTTTACATTGCAAGATGTTAAATTTCAGACCGTGCTGATGTGGCGAGCAGTTAAGGAGGGTCACTAACATTGGCTGTGTCACAGTGAGTCATATGATTAATGAGAATCCACTGTCCAATATCAAGTGGCTTGATTAAACCTGTATCGTCAAACAGTGAGTCATCCCCGAAGACCGGACATATTTATAGCAGACATGTATTATTACCCCGCGATGTTGATTTTTCTCTCTTCAGATGTCAGGTATTGTTTAGTAATAAGTCACAGCCAGGGTCTGGGACTGGACCACTTGGAAATAGAATTTTGGTTATGACTGTGTTTTCTATTATATTTCATAGTTGACACTTGCTGACGCCAATACAATATCCACCAGAAGAGACAAGTTGAAACTGGCTGCTGATTATATTGGGCCGCACTGAACAAATCTTTCTGTCTTGCTCTCTAAATATATATATATATATATATATATATTTATATATCAGGGGTGGACTGACAACTCATGGGGCCCCCGGGCAATAGGGGATCATGGGGCCCCTGTGTCCTTGCCCAAACTCAAAAAAGCCTATGAAAAAGGTACCAGGGGCATCTCAGGGGGCCACCTACTGACCCTGGGCCCTCAGGCAGTGCGCGAGTTTCCAAATGGTCAGTCCGCCCCTGATTGAATATATATATATTTATTTATTTGTGACAGTACACTGTCACTGTGAAATTGGAAGTAGAAGCAACTCAGGGAATGCAGAATGTGGGGCCCTAGAATATCAATTCAGAACTGAGAAAATGGATCCTTTGTTGGTTTTTCCAGGTTCTGGAGTTTGGAGACCTTGAAGAGTTTTGGGTGGGAAGAAGTCTCCAACCCAATGTCCAGGTCTTGCAGAAGACCAGTATTATTATTTTTATTATACAGTATTTATATAGCGCCAACAGTTCGCTCAATGCTGTACATTATAATGGAAGACAGTACACAAGACAGTACAGTAACAATACAATACACGAGGAGTTTGGAGGGCCCTGCTCCTTGGAGCTTACAATCTAGGAGGGAGGGGATAGTGGTACAGGAGGAAATAGCTGTGGGGGATGGAGTGGTGGGAAGAGCGGAGGAGATCAGCAATTAGGTGAGGGGTAGGCTTCTCTAAAGAGATGGGTTTTCAGGGTGCACCTAAAGGTGAAGAGGGTAGGTGACAGTCTGATGGATTGGGGTAGTGAGTTCCAGAGGATGGGGGAAGCCCTGGAGAAGTCCTGGAGACGGGCGTGGGAGGAGGAGACCAGGGAACTGGAGAGTAGGAGGTCTTGTGAGGAGCGGAGAGTGCATTTTGGGTGGTAGATGGATATCAGGTCAGTGATGTAGTTTGGGGCAGTGTTATGAACAGCTTTGTACGTCAATGTTAATATTTTGAATTTAATGCGTTGGCAATCGGAAGCCAGTGGAGCCAGTAGACTGTGTGTGCAGATGTGCACTGCCTTTAAAATGACAGGTTTGGACATACCTCAAAGCTCTTGTTAGGAGATGGGTGTGCTTCACTCAGGAGACAGTACTTCATGATTGAGAGGAGAGATTTGTTGTCCAGAGAGCTTAGAGAGTCGAGACATCTAAGTTTATCTGTAGGACTGAGAGAGCCAAAACGACTAGGCAAGTTCAGGGGACTGAGGGAATCTGGAGGTCTCTGAGGAGTGGGAGAGTCTAGGGAGTCAGGAGATCCCCTGTCAAGTGAGCCAAAAGAGCCCAGAGAGTTGGGAAGCTGAGTGAGCTGAGAAAGAGGCATAGGAATACAGAGGTGTGGTTCGGACTGAGGGGCTCCAGGATGTCTATTCTGAGTAGAGAACACTGGTTTTTCAGTTTTCTCCAGGATTGGTAACTCCTGGATTGCGTTCTGGAGTCTGCAGGCTCCAATGAGCTTGTAGAGGCATGAAGCCTTTAACCCTATGTCCACATCGTACTAGAGATCAGCAGCCTGATGATGCCGGTGTGCAAAGCCTTGGTATTCAAGGGGCTGTATGTGGTTCAGGGCTCTACTTTGGCCTCAAGGATAGAGGACCAGATCTGACCAGGCTGTGTCCTGAATGTAGTGACTGTGTTTGTAACAGGGCTGGAGCCTGTGGAATCCAAGGTGGACAGAGTTGTGACAGGGTGAGGTTTTTTTCTTTTACTGGGTGGACTAAGGAAGAGCACTACATTTAAGCAAAACCATATATATATATATATATATATATATATATATAGTTGTGTTCAAAATAATAGCAGTCAGACATCACTAACCGGATCAATCACTGTTTTTGTTAGAAATGATATTTCTACATGGCAAATAATTTCCTAGCAGGTGTAGTAGAGTAATAGAAATCCAACAGACCCAACAGTCATGACATGCATGCTGCTGATTCTGTGTCATTGAATCACTAATTGAAAGGGGCATGTTCAAAATAATAGCAGTGTGGAGTTCTATTAGTGAGGTCATTCATTCTTTGAAAAACAGGTGGCAATTATTGCCCTTATTTAAGGAAGGAAGGCAGCAAATGTTGGACATGCTGGTTACAGTGCATTTCTCTCTGAAGTTCTGAGGAAAATGGGTCGTTCCAGACATTGTTCAGAAGAACAGCGTACCTTGATTAAAAAGTTGACTGGAGAGGGGAAAACATATAAAGAAGTGCAGAAAATGATCGGCTGCTCAGCTAAAATGATCGCAAATGCTTTAAAACGGCAACCAAAACCTGAAAGACGTGGAAGAAAGCGAAAAAACTACCATTGGAATGGATAGAAGGATAGCCAAAATGGCGCGGACTCAGCCAACAATCAGCTCCAGGAAGATGAAAGAAGGTGTGACGTTCCCTGTGAGGACTGTTACAATTAGAAGACACCTATATGAAGCCAAGCTATCTGCAAGAAGTCCCCGCAAAGTCCCACTGTTGGGAAAAAGACGTGCTGAAGAGGTTACAATTTTCCAAAGAGCACATTGACTGGCCGAAAGAGAAATGGCGCAACATTTTGTGGGCTGATGAAAGTAAGATTGTTCTTTTTGGGTCTAGTGGGTGGAGACAGGTCCTGGCACAAGCATGTTTAGTGCGGAAATCCGGCTGTGACTCCTTGTGGCTTCCCACTGTGTATGCATGAACCAAGCTGCGCTTTGTGAATGGTGCCATAGCCTTCTGGGACCTGTGACGTGTCCCAGAAGGCTGCGGGCAAAGGGGGGGGGCAACTTCCATTTGAATCGCCTAGGTGAATTGAGTGGAAATGGGAGCGGGTACCTATCGAATCTAGGTACCCGTTCCCCCCCCCCCCCCCCAAAAAAAAAAAATTTGCCAAATGTGGTAGAGGAGGGGTAGGAGGACGTAAAGCGGAACTTCCCCTTTTTGTTGTTTGACTCACTGGTTGAACTGCATGGACTGGTGTCTTTATTCAACCTTACCAACTATGTAACACAGTACAACAGTTATAATCCTCAACCTCCTTAGCGGTATTCCCGAGTGTAGCTCGGGGTAAAATTTCTATACCAATAGCAGTAACCCCGAGCTACACTCGGGCTTACCATGCGGCGTTGCTCAGGGGGTCCCTTGTCCCTCGCTCCCGCGATGTGTCCCCTGCAGCGTCCCCGGCCATCTCCTCTGGCCGATGCCGGCATCCGGCTTCTGTGTTCCGGTCCCTGTGACGTCGGGACGTACGGGCGCCGGAACCGGCGGGAAATTTGAAATTTTTAAAAAATGTCATTTTTGCTGTCATTGCTGTTTCAAAGCATTTCACATATATTTTGTCCCGAGTGCTTTGTCCGGCGCCTTGCCTGCATTTTTACTGTTCTTTCTGCCTGGAAACTTAGAAAAGTCCATGGTGTCCAAAAAGCGTCCCTTTACGTCAAAAGCGGTTTTAGACCGGCTAGAGAACAGCGATAGTAAATCAGAACCACTTGCAGAATTGAGTGATAATGATTCGTGGGGGAAATTCCTCATCAGACACTGAAAACGATTCTGCGACTTTGCTCAGCGATGTGCGAATTTGCCTCTGTATTTCAAATTTCAGTGTTTTTGGTTTGATTATATTATTGAATTAAATTTATTATTATTATATTAACATTTTTTATGATTATTTATTAAATTATAATTTATGATTTCGTGTTTCAAATTTTATCATATCCGGAATGTTTAATAGACTCTTATTCGGACAGATTTCAGTGAGTTATTCCTAAAAATTACAGCCTACAATAAAAAACTACATATTTCCATGCAAAAAAATGGTACCGCTTTCAGCACAAAAAATCAGAAAGAATCATACCGCCAGGGAGGTTAATTTACTTGTTAATTTGTATTCTCTTGATAATGTTTTTTATTTGAACAAATGTCAAGCCTCTTACTACAGTTTTATTACTTTTCCTATGAAGGCCAAATTTGGAGCTTGGATCTTGAATGGGGGATCCCTCTATGGGAGCCAAACCGCTGCCCTTGATAAATCAACCACAAGTTATAACTAACATTTATTTAAAGTATGTTGCATCTGGTTTTAAAGGTACTTTAAGTTCAACTCTTATATTTATCTTATATTTATTTAATTTAGTCACATAAACATTGCCAAAGCTTTGGAGGAAAAAAACTGCTCTCTAGGATATTGTGTAAAACTTTCCAGGAAATTCAAGCACTATCTTTAAAACTAGCTTGCCGAAACTGAATTTTTGATATAGTAATATTATTTAAAAATCCATGTTTTGCAGCACAAAATGAATTCTTTCACACATTTGTACATGACTTTAAAAGTACTTATAGATCAGCCATTCTCAACCAGGGTTCCATGGAAGCCTAGCGTTCCTCCGGAGGTTGCACGGGTCTCTTGACCTGTGACTGATTGACCTCCCATCTGATGGTGCCTACATGGTTCTGGTGCCAACGCCACTTTGCAGCGCCAGTTGCATTAACCACTTCCCGACCGGCCGTTGTATATAAACGTCCGGACGGTGGCAGTGCAGGGTCGGGTGGCAGTTTATAAACGGCCTCCCCGCACCCTGCTTGTGCATGCTCCCCGGGAGCGTGCAGCACCGCGATCCGGTGCCCGCTTTGTCCTCCAGACACAGTGAAACACCAATCGTCGGACGGGACCTCTGTACGAGGTCCCAATCATGTGATCACTGATTGGCCAATCAGTGATCACATGCAAAGTAGTAAGCAAGATGTCACTTCTGACATCATTGCTTACTACATGTGAGGTCACATGGTACAGGGCTATTCACAACAGCCTTGTACCATGTGACAAGCTGTGACCAATCATAGCTCACACAGTAGTTCTCAATGGCTGCAAGAATGCAGACAGAGAGAAAGAGAAATGATTGCTTTTACATCCTATATGAGTGTAAAAGCAATCAGTCTAAAAAAAAAAAAAAAAAAAAAAAAAAAAAAAAAATATCTTCATCACCCTCCAAAAGTAGTACTGCTAGAGTGACAGTATGTACAAAAAAATAATAAAATAAATAATAATATAAAAATGTAAAAAAAATTTTTTAAAAAATTATAATTTTTGGTTATTATAAACTAATTTGGCTTATTTTTTTTTTTTTTACTAAAAAGATAACGGAATAAATTTTGGCCAAGATTTATGATGAAATATTATTTATTTGCAAAATTTTATAAGAAAAACACTTTTTTCAAAATTTTGGGACATTTTCATTTACATAGCAAAAAAAAATAAAAATCCCAGAGCTGAATAAATACCAACAAAATAAAGTTTTATCTGTCTCAAAAAAATGGTAAAAAAATTCATATGGGTACAGTGTTGCATGACCGCGCAATTGTCGATCAAAGTGTGATAGAGCTGAAAGCTGAAAATTTCCCTGGACAGGAAGGGAGGGGGTGAAAGTGTCCGGACTGGAAGTGGTTAAGTCAGTGATCTTTTTTAGCTGTCTGTAGAGGTGGATTCTGACCACTACTCAAAGGGAAGTGTTCTTCTACCTGGCCACCAATGTAAGGGGCATTTTAACCACTTACCAACACTGAATTGGCTTTAGCAGGGTTCCCTTATACCTCAAAATTATTACAAGAGTTCCTCTGGGGTAAAAAAGTTAAGAAAAGCTGTTATAGACTAATGCGCCTACCACAGTCCTGTATACTGTATGCAAAGACATAGGTGGGCCAATGTGGCTGGAATCCAGTTTAGTTACAGGTATGTACTTGGACTGTGGGAAGGAACCTGAGTTATGGAGGAGCCCGTGGATGATATGAGATAGTGAGCAAGGAGACTGCAAGTCAAGAGTGCTAATCATTTTTCCTCCATGCTTCATTTAATGAAACATAATACATTCTAAAGTGTAACTCCAGGCAGTAAGATCATTGAGAACCACGTCTAGTGCCACACACCGCATGAAGGTTCTTTTATAGGTCTGAAGACATATCGAAATTCAAGAACAATAATGTAATATATTTCAACTTGTCGGTTCTTGGATGTGGTGGCTGCATTCGTTTTCACGTTTCAGCCTAAGAACATTTTCAGCAAGAAAATACCTGTTGATCCTGCCAGAAACTCCGTTTCCTTGTCACTTCTTGTGATCTAAAAATAAACCATAAAGAACCTATTTTTTATTTTCTAAACTATGAATTCCATCAATTCACAATGTAATAGAGATGAGCAAAGACAGGCGTGTGTGAACTCCAGCCCGTGTGGCCATAGATAGAGTAGAGCAATGAGTGTAGTCATGAAGGGCCTTGGACAATGTAAAATCTGCAGATGAAAATGAAACATACACTCAGCGGCTGCTTGATTAGGTTCAATTGCTTGGTAACACAAATTGCTAATCAGCCAATCACATGGCAACAACTCAATGCATGTAGGCATCTAGAGGTGGTGAAGATGACTTGCTGAGG
This sequence comes from Staurois parvus, assembly GCF_062004578.1. Classification (NCBI taxonomy): domain Eukaryota; kingdom Metazoa; phylum Chordata; class Amphibia; order Anura; family Ranidae; genus Staurois; species Staurois parvus. Next base: position 867,826 of record NW_028318227.1, read on the forward strand.
TTCAAACCGAGCATCAGAATGGGTAAGAAATGAGATTTAAGTGACTGAACGTGGCATGGTTGTTGGTGCTAGATGGGCTGGTCTGAGTATTTCCAAAACTGCTGATCTACTGGGATTTTCATGCACAACCATCTCTAGGGTTTACAGAGAATGGTCCGAAAAAGAGAAAATATCCAGTGAGCGGCAGTTGTGTGGAGGAAAATGCTTTGTTGATGTCAGAGGTCAGAGGAGAATGGGCAGACTGGTTCCAGATAATAGAAAGGCAACAGTAATTCATGTCAATATGGACCAAAATCTCTGAGGAATGTTTCCAACACCTTGTTGAATCTATGCCATGAAGAATTAGGGCAGTTCTGAAGGCAAAAGGGGTCCAACCCGGTACTAGTATATAAGAAGGAGTGTTGGGAGAATTTCCATAGTCTTGGTGAAGTGCCAGTGGGCACTAAATTACTGTAGGCTACCCCCAAAAAATTGTGAGTAATTAGAAATTAATGTTTTAGATTTTTTAATGGTAATCCATGTCTTTATGGGTTATATGGTTGTTTAATGACCATTGTGATTCCAGGGTGAACTTCTACTTTAACATATAAGAAGGAGAGTTGGGAGGATTTCCATAGTCTTATAGTCTTGGTGAAGTGCCAATGGGATATATATATATATATATATATATATATATACACACATACATACACAATAGCCAAAAGTATTGGACCAGCCCTGCAAATCATGTGATTCAGGTGTTCCAATCCCCTCCATGGACACAGGTGTATACAATCAAGTCCCTAGGCATGCAGACTGCTTCTTCAAACATTTATGAAAGAATGGGTCGCTCTCAGGAGCTCAGTGACTCCAAGCGTGGTCCCGTGATAGGTGGCCACCTGTGCAATGTCCATCCGTGACATTTCCTGGCTACTAAATATTCCACGCTCAACTGTTAGTGGGATTATAACAAAGTGGAAGCAACTGGGAGCAACAGCAACTCAGCCACCAAGTGGTAGGCCACGTCACATGACAGAGCAGGGTCAACGCATGCTGAAGCGCACAGTGCGCAGAAGTCGCCAACTATCTGCAGAGTCAATAGCTAAAGACCTCCAAACTTGGTGTGGCCTTCAGATTAGCACAACAGTGTGTAGAGAGCTTCATGGAATGGGTTTCCATGGCCGAGCAGCTGCATCCAAGCCTTACATCACCAAGTGCAATGCAAAGCATCGGATGCCGTGGTGTAAAGCATGCCCCCACTGGACTCTAGAGCAGTGGAAATGTGTTCTCTGGAGTGATGAATCATGCTGGGTCTGGTAATCTGATGGACGCATCTGGTTTTGGAGGTTGCCAGGAGAACGATACTTGCCTGACTGCATTGTGCCAAGTGTAAAGTTTGGTGGAGGAGGATTATGGTGTAGGGTTGTTTTTCAGGGGTTGGGCTTGGCCCCCTAGTTTCAGCGAAGGGAACTCTTAAGGCGTGAGCATACCAAGACATTTTGGACAATTATATTCTCCCAACTTTGTGGGAGGAGTTTGGGGATGGTCCCTTCCTGTCCCAACATGACTGCACACCAGGGCACAAAGCAAGGTCCATAAAGACATGGAGGAGCCAGTTTGGGGTGGAGGAACTTGACTGGCCTGCACAGAGTCCTGACCTCAACCCCATAGAACACCTTTTGGGATGAATTAGAGCGGAGAATGCGAGCCAGGCCTCCTCCCCCGACATCAGTGCCTGACCTGACAAATGTGCTTCTGGAAGAATGGTCCAACCTTCCCATAGACACCCTCCTAAACCTCGTGGACGGCCTTCCCAGAAGAGTTGAAGCTGTTATAGCTGCAAAGGGCGGGGCCAACCCAATATTGAACCCTACAGACTAAGACTGGGATGCCAATATAGTTTATGCAGTGCGTGTAAAGGCAGGCGTCCCAATACTTTTGGCAATATAGTGTGTATGAAAAAACATTTTTCTGAATTTTGAAAACTAATGCAACTACCTTATCTAAGGACTGATAAGCTGCAATATACAGTATTGTATTTTTGTTTTTGGATTTAATAGCAAATATAAATGTATTTATAAAATGAGTTTACTTTTTTTTTTTAAATACATTTTAATGGCCATTAACACATTATTATTATTATTATACAGTATTTATAAAGCGCCAATAGTTCGCTCAGCGCTGTACATTACAAAGGGGGACAGAACATGTGACAGAACAATACCAATACAATGCAAAACATGAGGGGATCGAGGGCCCTGCTCTTTCGACATGCCCAGACATACACTTAATGATAGTTTAACTTCACACTTAATGAATCTCAGGTTAGAACTTCATTACTTAAATGGTTCCTTCCAGTATTTGTTCTGTAGATGTGACATAGCTTCCAGTAAACCTGCGTGTCATTTCAGGCTACGGAGATGGATTACATAATGACTGTTCCGCTAGTGGAAAGCCTGACTTGCACCTATTCCAAGGGAGTACATTCCAGACTAGATAAGGTCGTGCAATTAGGTCAACCGCACAGAAACTTCATTAGTGCCGTAAATAACATTCGAGAAAGCCGGACTGAGACCGATTAACACTCTGTGACTATCTCTGCATTATGATACAGAAATCTTGTGGAAGCCTTCGGAGTGTTCGGTATAAAATCATCGGAGCTGTTGATGGAAGGGATGGTGATTGGAGTCGTTTCAACATGCCCGCTTGCCACGGTTTATGCCACGGGTCAGTCTAATGGTGGCCATGCATGGAACGATAAACAAACAATCAGTCTATTTGCCATATTTCACAGAATTTTTCCATCAGGACTAGTTGATCCTTTTTGATCAAGCTGAACTTTTAATACTCAAGCCAGTTGATGCACAAAAGATACAATTCTTTCAACGAAATTGTTTTTACGTGTATTCTTTTATGATATCGATAATACCTGTATGACCAGCACAGGGGCGGACTGACCATTTGGAAACTCGGGCACTGCCCGAGGGCTCGGGGTCAGTAGGGGGCCCCATGAGATGCCCCTGGTACCTTTTTCATAGGCTTTTTTGAGTTTGGGCAAGGACACAGGGGCCCCATGATCCCCTATTGCCCGGGGGGGCCCGATGAGATGCCCCTGGTACCTTTTTCATAGGCTTTTTTGAGTTTGGGCAAGGACACAGGGGCCCCATGATCCCCTATTGCCCGGGGGGGCCCGATGAGATGCCCCTGGTACCTTTTTCATAGGCTTTTTTGAGTTTGGGCAAGGACACAGGGGCCCCATGATCCCCTATTGCCCAGGGGGGCCCGATGAGATGCCCCTGGTACCTTTTTCATAGGCTTTTTTGAGTTTGGGCAAGGACACAGGGGCCCCATGATCCCCTATTGCCCAGGGGGGCCCGATGAGATGCCCCTGGTACCTTTTTCATAGGCTTTTTTGAGTTTGGGCAAGGACACAGGGGCCCCATGATCCCCTATTGCCCGGGGGCCCCATGAGTTGTCAGTCCGCCCCTGGACCAGCATTACGTTCTACTCTTTTTTTCTGATTTTAACCTTCCTCTAGGTTTTTTACTAGGGGCCTCCCTATAAAGTGGTGATATTAGGTTTCTTTCATTATCAGAGGCAGTAATTACTACCCAATGGTGTTAAGCCACTAGAAGTATTGCCCCCACCCCCCCCCCCCCTTATAATTACCTTGTTTGATCCAGTTCTGTGCCCAGTCATAGTGGTTCTCCCGGCTCTCCATTGGCTTCTACTGCTGTCAGTCAAATCCTGTGACAAGGGAGCAGCGGGACAAGTGGGGTTGAGCCATGCTGTGTGTGTCTATGGAAGCAGGCAGCACAGCTCGGGAGTGAGCCTACAGGTGTGCCACCATAGGAAATGAAGACCAATTCTATTCCACAGAGCAGGTAAATATAACATGTTTGTTATTTAAAATACATTTTGACTTTACAATTATTTTAACAGCAGGAATTAATGGGTACATATTTTGGGTGGAAGACTAGTCTACTTAGAGGGACAATGCCCAGAACACTGTCCTGACATCACTGGACACCTAAAACTAAGCTCCTCTGGTCACATGAGGTCCTTAATACAGATGGAAATAAATTGTCAAGGGAAAAGTTGTTTTTTTTTTTTTTTTTTTATAAGCTAGTTATTGACCATTCCATGGTGAAAGATATACATTGTTTCTTGTTTATGGAAATGTATATTTCCCTTAAAATATAATTTATTTATCATGTGAAATATAGCAATGTGAACTTATTGATTTGCTTACATTGAACATTAATTAGGTTTCCTGCCTTAGGCCATTTTATCTAATGTGAACCTATCATTAGAAAGAGCATTCCTAGACAGACTGTATTCAAGATTCTGCTATTAGGTTTGCAAACAGTCCCTTTCCTCGTAGTGTATGACACATACAATTGAACAAATGATAGATTAAATAACAACATTGCTGGGATTTAAAAATCATAAATGGACTGTCTGAGTTTCTAAATCAACCATTCTCAACCAGGGTTCCTCCTGAGGTTGCTATGAGCTTGCTAGCTGTTCCTTGAGCTGTGGCTGATTGACCTCCCATTTGATGATGTCTGCATAGTTTCTGGAGCCAACATCACTTGGTAAAGCCAGCTGCATTACACCAATGGTCTTGGGTCTAAAGTTCTTTGCAGCTGTCTGTAAGGAGCATTCTTCCCACTGACCAGTAATGTAAGGTGCATTCTTCTTACTGACCATCATTGTAAGGAGCATTATTCCCACTGGCCACCAATGTAAGGGATATTCTTCCCACTGACCACCAATGTAATTGATATTCTTCCCACTGACCACCAATGTAATTGATATTCTTCCCACTGATCACCAATGTAAGGAGCATTCTTCCCACTGACCACCAATGTAAGGAGTATTCTTCCCACTGACCACCAATGTAAGGAGTATTCTTCCCACTGATCACCAATGTAAGGAGCATTCTTCCCACTGATCACCAACGTAAGGAGCATTCTTCCCACTGATCACCAACGTAAGGAGCATTCTTCCCACTGATCACCAATGTAAGGAGCATTCTTCCCACTGACCAATAATGTAAGGTGCATTCTTCTTACTGACCATCATTGTAAGGAGCATTCTTCCCACTGGCCACCAATGTAAGGGATATTCTTCCCACTGACCACCAATGTAATTGATATTCTTCCCACTGACCACCAATGTAATTGATATTCTTCCCACTGATCACCAATGTAAGGGACATTCTTTCCACTGACCACCAATGTAAGGAGCATTCTTCCCACTGACCACCAATGGAAGGAGCATTCTTCCCACTGACCACCAATGTAAGGGACATTCTTCCCACTGACCACCAATGTAAGGAGTATTCTTCCCACTGATCACCAACGTAAGGAGCATTCTTCCCACTGACCACCAATGGAAGGAGCATTCTTCCCACTGACCACCAATGTAAGGGACATTCTTCCCACTGACCACCAATGTAAGGAGTATTCTTCCCACTGATCACCAACGTAAGGAGCATTCTTCCCACTGATCACCGATGTAAGGGATATTCTTCCCACTGACCACCAATGTAAGGAGTATTCTTCCCACTGATCACCAACGTAAGGCGCGTTTCTCTCACTGGCCACCAATGTAAGGGATATTCTTCCCAATGATGATCACCAATATAAGGAGCATTCTCCCCACTGACTACCAACGTTAGGAGCATTTTTCACAGACAGCCAACGGAGCTAGTTTTAGCAAGGTTTCCCCAAGACCTGAAAATGTTTGAAAGTTTACTCTGGGGTAAAGAAAAGGTTTACAAAGGCCAATCTAGATGAAGTAAAGGCTTGGCATTACTGAGTTGTGTGTAATCAATGTGAGGATGCATGTTCACATGAGGACATAAAAATGAGTAGTATCTTTATTGACCTCTTTCCACAACTACTAGTTTTCTGGCTGTTCCTGGCATCAGTGATTTTGGAGTCGCTGATCCAGAACAAGCATGCAGATTAGGAATTTAGAATGAAGTCAGAATTCTTGATCTATAGAGTTGCCCCAGGTCAAGATGCCAAGTCAGAAATATTTATGTTTGGTATTTTAGACTTGTTGTGTAAGTGTGAGTAATAGGGAGTTTCTTAGGCCATAAGTACCAGCCAAACATTAGGGGGCCTTGGATAAAACCTTGTACAACAGATCCAAAATGCCAAAGGAATGGATCATTGGACGATCAGGTGAAGTACAAACATTTAATGTACAGTCAATTGCCATCGTGTTTCAGGGTTACATAAAGCAATCTTCTTTGAGGCTTTTGGGCAAAAATGCCAAGGTTGCTATGGGAATAGGCAGTAAAATTATGTTCGATCAAGAGATAGTGAAAGCGGTTTGCAAGTAGAGATGGCAAGAACTGATGGCTGCCATTTTTTGTTGTCATAGCAGAAATGACAACCACTTGTTATTGCTTTTAAGTTTAAAGAGAATATTTTCTTATTTCATCAGTTTATCTGACTTATCCGATGTTTTGGGTCCTATCTGTTGTACTTCAGAGAGTATTGAAGCTTTTTGGTCAGTATGACAACCAAACAACTAGCATTGTCAGAAAGGGAGATCAGCAATGGCAGCACCCACATTTCCTTTAAACAGAAGTTTGCTGTTATTACTAGCTTAAACAGACTCCCTACTGATTGAATTGCTAGCCTCAACAGACCCTCTACTGATGGAATTGCTAGCCTCAACAGACCCTCTACTGATGGAATTGCTAGCCTCAACAGACCCTCTACTGATGGACTTGCTAGTCTCAACAGACACCCTACTGATGGAATTGCTAGCCTCAACAGACTCCCTACTGATTGATTTGCTAGTCTCAACAGACTCCCTACTGATGGAATTGCTAGCCTCAAAAGACTCCCTACTGATGCAATTTCTAGCCTCAACAGACTCCCTACTGATAGAATTGCTAACCTCAACAGACCTTCTACTGATGAAATTGCTAGCCTCAACAGACCCTCTACTGATGAAATTGCTAGCCTCAACAGACTCCCTATTGATGGAATTGCTAGCCTCAACAGACTCCCTATTGATGGAATTGCTAGCCTCAACAGACTCCCTATTGATGGAATTGCTAGCCTCAACAGACTCCCTACTGATGGAATTGCTAGCCTCAACAGACTGCCTATTGATGGAATTGCTAGCCTCAACAGACTCCCTACTGATAGAATTGCTAGCCTCAACAGACCCTCTACTGATGGAATTACTAGACTCAACAGCCTTCCTACTGATGGAATTGCTAGCCTCAACAGACTCTCTACTAATGGACTTGCTAGTCTCAACAGACCCTCTACTGATAGAATTGCTAGCCTCAGACTCCCTACTAATGGAATTACTAGCCTCAACAGACGCACAAGTGATGGAATTGCTAGCCCCAACAGACTCCCTACTGTTGGAATATCTAGCCTCAACAGACCCTCTTCTGATGGACTTGCTAGTCTCAACAGACTCCCTACTGATGGAATTTCTAGCCTCAACAGACTTCCTACTGATGGAATTGCTAGCTTCAACAGACTCCCTACTGATGGAATTGCTAGCCTCAAAAGACTCCCTACTGATGAAATTTCCAGCCTCAACAGACTCCTTACGGATGGAATTTCTAGCCTCAACAGACTCCTTACTGATAGAATTGCTAGCCTCAACAGACTCCCTACTGATGGAATTGCTAGCCGCAACAGACTCCCTACTAATGGGATTGCTAGCCTCAACAGACTCCCTACTCATAAGCTTTATGCCACTGTTCACAAATAATGACTATTTGAGGTCAAATACAAATATATCATTTAGTACAGTTTTAGATTTTTTTTAGGAAATGCAAATGAAACAGTGGCTGTAACAATATAATATTGACCAGCATCCTAAGAACCGCTTTTACATTTCTTCCTATTCCCAATGGAACAAATATTGAACGTAGGTTGCACAAGAGGAGCTGATAAGCACCGTGAATATTGAACTTTTTGATCAACTATGGACTTGTTTAGAGGTTTGTGGCTGAGGTGGGTGTTGAAACCCTTTGGTTGAGCTGTGTTTTTAGTTTCCCCCAACAGTCTCTCCTGAGGCTGCAAAAGCAGTGGACAGGGGTGTTCACATGCCATAGTTGCGATGGTTTGCTTTATGGCTTCGTCAAAAACTCGCTCCTATCACATTTATTGGGCCGTTCCGCTGCTTAAAGTGGTGCTCCATCCAAAAGGGGAAGTTCAGTTTTAGGATCTTTTCCCCCACTCCCAATTAAGGATTGGCACCTCCGGGGAGCAGGGGATACCCAAATTTGACAAGTACCCACTTCCGCTTTGATAGCCTAGGCAATCAGAAGTTGTCTTCCCCATAGTCTTCCGGGACACGTGACAGGTCCCAGAAGAATTTCGAATGAAGTTCCGCTTTAACTCGTCTATTTCACATGAATAGGAGCACACCACGAATGCCCGACATGTAGCACACTGATAATCCAGAAAAGGAAGAGGCGAACCGCTCACCACAAAATCCAGCTCTTCATTTATTGAAGCAAAAGTGTTGCACCAAAAGTCCACCTGATACACAGGCCACTAATGCATTCCATTCCTCATGGGAACTTAATCATAGAATCAGTAAATGAAAAGCTGGATTTTATAATGAGCCATTCCCTTCTTCTTTTTCTGGAGTATCAATGGGCTACATGTGCAGACCCCCATTGACCAACAGGATAAGTACACAAGTAGGTTACCCTTGCTGATGACATGGACTCACTCGAGGAACAATGTCTAAGCACCTGTTCACTATTGCTCCTGGTGGTGGAGATGGATTTTGCTGCATATTAGTACCAGGTTGCGGTCCTCAGGATCGCCTCACCAGGAGATGAACAAGCTAGCATCCAGTAGCATATATAGCAGGTTGGGATCAAGCAGAAGCATAGTCAGTAAACAAGCCAAAGGTCGGTAATGAGTAGTTGCAGGTTGGGATCAAGCAGATGCATAGTCAAGGAACAAGCCAAAGTCGGTAATGAGTAGTTGCAGGTTGGGATCAAGCAGAAGCATAGTCACTGAACAAGCCAAAGGTCGGTAATGAGTAGTTGCAGGTTGGGATCAAGCAGAAGCGTAGTCAAGGAACAAGCCAAAGGACAATAATGAGTAGTTGCAGGTTGGGATCAAGCAGAAGCATAGTCAAGGAACAAGCCAAAGGTCAGTAAAGAGTAGTTGCAGGTTGGGATCAAGCAGAAGCATAGTCAAGGAACAAGCCAAAGGTCAGTAAAGAGTAGTTGCAGGTTGGGATCAAGCAGAAGCATAGTCAAAGAACAAGCCAAAGGTCGGTAAAGAGTAGTTGCAGGTTGGGATCAAGCAGAAGCGTAGTCAAGGAACAAGCCAAAGGTCGGTAAAGAGTAGTTGCAGGTTGGGATCAAGCAGAAGCATAGTCAAGGAACATGCCAAAGGTCGGTAAAGAGTAGTTGCAGGTTGGGATCAAGCAGAAGCGTAGTCAAGGAACAAGCCAAAGGTCGGTAAAGAGTAGTTGCAGGTTGGGATCAAGCAGAAGCATAGTCACGGAACAAGCCAAAGGACAATAATGAGTAGTTGCAGGTTGGGATCAAGTAGATGCATAGTCAAGGAACAAGCCAAAGGTCGGTAATGAGTAGTTGCAGGTTGGGATCAAGCAGAAGCATAGTCAGTGAACAAGCCAAAGGTCGGTAATGAGTAGTTGCAGGTTGGGATCAAGCAGAAGCATAGTCAGTGAACAAGCCAAAGGTCGGTAATGAGTAGTTGCAGGTTGGGATCAAGCAGATGCATAGTCAAGGAACAAGCCAAAGGTTGGTAATGAGTAGTTGCAGGTTGGGATCAAGCAGAAGCATAGTCAAGGAACAAGCCAAAGGTCGGTAATGAGTAGTTGCAGGTTGGGATCAAGCAGAAGCATAGTCAAGGAACAAGCCAAAGTTCGGTAATGAGTAATTGCAGGTTGGGATCAAGCAGAAGCATAGTCAAGGAACAAGCCAAAGGACAATAATGAGTAGTTGCAGGTTGGGATCAAGCAGATGCATAGTCAAGGAACAAGCCAAAGGTCGGTAATGAGTAGTTGCAGGTAGGGATCAAACAGAAGCACAGTCAAGGAACAAGCCAAAAGGTCATAAACAAGTGTTACTGAAGATATGGACAGCAACAGGAGTAACAAGAGCAAGATATTGGCTGGGGAGAGCACAATAATCTGGCAAACAGGAAGTACGAAGCCATGGCTTAAATTGGAAGTTTGAGGGAGGAGCAAAGAGTTCAAAGTTTGCCAGAAACAAGGTCCAAGGCAATATTGTTGAAGAAATTGTCTAGGGAACTGTCCAGCATCTCAGGTGTATCGGCAAGATGAGATACTCTCAGACACAACAGAGGTTGCATGTTCAGATCTGGGTCCTGACAATTTTCTCCTTGCTTGAATCTCAACCAAAAGGGTTGCAAAAACCTGCCCAAGGTTCTAACCCTTACCCTCGCTATTCAGAACTAAAAAAAATAATTTGGCTGCAGTCCTGCTTTGAGAGACATGGGAGGGTAAAAATAGATTGAATGGCAATCAAATTAGATTTACAACCGTCTTCACAGTTTTTTTCTTTCATTGAATATTTGATTGAATCATGAGAACACAGAAACACATGTCACCGTTTAAGAAACAAAGAATCTTAGATCCGGTAGAACATTTGGACTGGATTAAATGCAAAAAAAAAAAAAATCAAATAGCGCATGCCTAGCGTGATGAATGTGCTGCCTTGAACAAAAGAGGAGTGGAAGAAAATTTACATAAATGTGAATGTGCAAATTTAATTCTGTCAACAAGAATAATAATTGTAAAGTAAATGAATTCTCAAAATCATTAACTGTTTTGCACATTAAGGGCAAATTGAAAATCATGTTCTTACTTTCAGCTACGCCAGGAGGTCATGCGAGGAAGCTGTTTAAAGGGAACTTTTCTCTAATGCATCTCTCCATCCGCCCACGGATGTAAACTAATTAAGGTTGGATTTATGATCAGAAAGGCTCTACTTTGATTTATGAGAGAGGCAGTTTTCAAGAAAGCCAGGCTTGTTGGCAGGATGTGTCCAAACATACATATTAAAGCATTGTGTGTTAACAATTTCGCTGCCTTGCAGACACTCAATCTAACATGCGTAGCTAAATTAAGAAAAAAATAGAATTAAAATGTATTGAATAAATGTAGTTAGACTAATTAAAATATATATATAGCATTACATAAATTAGATATTATTTTACACACACACACACACACACATATATATATAGTTGTGTTCAAAATAATAGCAGTCAGACATCACTAACCGGATCAATCACTGTTTTTGGTAGAAATGATATTTCTACATGGCAAATAATTTCCTAGCAGGTGTAGTAGAGTCATAGAAATCCAACAGACCCAACAGTCATGACATGCATGCTGCTGATTCTGTGTCATTGAATCACTCATTGAAAGGGGCATGTTCAAAATAATAGCAGTGTGGAGTTCTATTAGTGAGCTCATTCATTCTTTGAAAAACAGGTGGCAATTATTGCCCTTATTTAAGGAAGGAAGGCAGCAAATGTTGGACATGCTGGTTACAGTGCATTTCTCTCTGAAATTCTGAGGAAAATGGGTCGTTCCAGACATTGTTCAGAAGAACAGCGTACCTTGATTAAAAAGTTGATTGGAGAGGGGAAAACATATAAAAGACGTGCAGAAAATGATCGGCTGCTCAGCTAAAATGATGGCAAATGCTTTAAAATGGCAACCAAAACCTGAAAGACATGGAAGAAAGTGAAAAATTATCATTCGAATGGATAGAAGAATAGCCAAAATGTACAGGGGGGTTGTGATGTACAGGGGGGTTGTGATGTACAGGGGGACTGTGATGTACAGGGGGACTGTGATGTACAGGGGGGTTGTGATGTACATGGGGACGTGATGTACAGTGGGACTGTGATGTACAGGGGGGTTGTGATGTACAGGGGGACTGTGATGTACAGGGGGACTGTGATGTACAGGGGGGTTGTGATGTACAGGGGGACTGTGATGTACGGGGGGACTGTGATGTACAGGGGGGTTGTGATGTACAGGGGGACTGTGATGTACAGGGGGACTGTGATGTACAGGGGGGTTGTGATGTACAGGGGGACTGTGATGTACAGGGGGACTGTGATGTACAGGGGGGTTGTGATGTACATGGGGACGTGATGTACAGGGGGACTGTGATGTACAGGGGGACTGTGATGTACAGGGGGGTTGTGATGTACAGGGGGACTGTGATGTACAGGGGGGTTGTGATGTACAGGGGGACTGTGATGTACAGGGGGGTTGTGATGTACAGGGGGACTGTGATGTACAGGGGGGTTGTGATGTACAGGGGGACTGTGATGTACAGGGGGGTTGTGATGTACATGGGGACGTGATGTACAGGGGGACTGTGATGTACAGGGGGGTTGTGATGTACAGGGGGACTGTGATGTACAGGGGGTTTGTGATGTACAGGGGGACTGTGATGTACAGGGGGGTTGTGATGTACAGGGGGACTGTGATGTACAGGGGGGTTGTGATGTACAGGGGGACTGTGATGTACAGGGGGACTGTGATGTACAGGGGGACTGTGATGTACAGGGGGACTGTGATGTACAGGGGGGTTGTGATGTACAGGGGGACTGTGATGTACAGGGGGGTTGTGATGTACAGGGGGACTGTGATGTACAGGGGGACTGTGATGTACAGGGGGGTTGTGATGTACAGGGGGACTGTGGTGTATAGGGGGTTGTGATGTACATGGGGACTGTGATGTACAGGGGGACTGTGATGTACAGGGGGGTTGTGATGTACAGGGGGAGTGTGGTGTATAGGGGGTTGTGATGTACAGGGGGACTGTGATGTAGAGGAGGACTGTGATGTGTTTTAGTGCAAGCATGAGATTTGGACCTTACTAGAAGAACATTTGACTAACTAGACCTTTGTATATTTTAATTAAAGACCCCTGGCCTAGATAAAATATTAGCTGGGGGATTGCATGCAGTCAATGCTGTTTTATTTGCAACTGATTTCTTTTTTTTCTATGAATGAGTTAGAAACTCTGTCAGCTTTTTATTGCTCTTTGTTTCTATAGGAGAGGGGGATGGGTAACCCAACGATGGCGATGGGTAACCCAACATTTTATAGTTGTCAGTGGAGCAGAAGGCTAGGGAAATCGCCCAACACCTGCTCTGGTGACAACTGTCTAAGAGTTGATTCCCATTGCTCTGGAATGATTTACAGATATTTGCAGTTGTCTCCATTGGCAGAAAGGTGCGGGAAATCTCTAACAGGAAGAAGAAAGAAATAAATAGCAAAAAAAACTGAGGTTCTAACTATTCCATACCATTCCCAAGACTTGAAAAAAAAAAAAAAGTTTTGGTAAGAAATGTCCTTTAACAATTTCCCCGGCATACTTATGAAGTTTGTTGAGTTGTGTGACCTTAGCTAGCCTGGAATGTGTCTTTTTGTTGTTGGCGTAAACCAGGTTTTTGTTAGCAGAACATCCATTATGTAATCCATCTCCGTAGCCTAAAATGACACTCACATTTACTGGAAACCGTGCCATATCTACAGGAGCGATAATGGAAGGAGTCATTAATTAATAATTACATTTCAGTTTAATTAAATGTTATTTACCTTCATGTTTGGGTTCATTAAGTGGGTAGAGTTTTTAAGAAAAAGACAACCAGCCAACATTATTCCTTTTGTTTTGGCCGTATTCAATATATTTAAAAATATATTTCAATACATATACACACACACATATATATATATACCGTACATATACGCATACACATACTGTATGTTGAAATCTGTTTTTTATATATTACAAAATATATTATTATTATACAGTATTTATAAAGCGCCGATAGTTCGCTCAGCGCTGTACATTACAAAGGGGGACAGAACATGTGACAGAACAATACCAATACAATGCAAAACATGAGGGGATTGAGGGCCCTGCTCCTTGGAGCTTACAATCTAGGAGGGAGGGGATGGTGGCACAGGAGGAGATAGCTGTGGGGGATGGAGTGGTAGGAAGAGTGGAGGAGGTCGGCAAGTTAGCAGGGGGTGGGGTAGGCTTCCCTGAAGAGATGGGTTTTCAGGGTGCGCCTAAAGAAGAGGAGAGTAGGTGATAATCTGATGGGTTGGGGCAGGGAGTTCCAGAGGATGGGTGACACCCTGGAGAAGTCCTGGAGGCGGGCATGGGAGGAGGAGACCAGGGAACTAGAGAGAAGGAGGTCTTGTGAGGAGCGGAGTGTGCGTGTTGGGCGGTACTTGGAGATTAGGTCAGTGATGTAGTTCGGGGCAGTATGGTGGACAGCTTTGTACGTCAGTGTTAGGATTTTGAATTTGATCCGTTGCGCAATCGGAAGCCAGTGGAGGGATTGGCAGAGGGGGGGGAGGACACTGAGTGGAGGCCAGTGGAGGGATTGCCAGAGAGGGGTGGAGGACACTGAGTGGAGGCCAGGGGAGGGATTGGCAGAGGGGGGTGGCGGAGATGGAGCGGTTGGAAAGGTGAATGAGTCTGGCAGCCGTATTCAGGATGGACTGAAGCGGGGATAGCCAGCGGCGAGGCAGGCCAGTGAGGAGGGAGTTGCAGTAGTCGAGTCGTGATATGATGAGGGAGTGGATGAGCTGTTTAGTGGTTTCTGGGGTTAGGAACGTGCGGATTTTGGCGATGTTGCGGAGGTGGAGTCTGCACGAGCTTGTTAAAGATTTTTGCACATATATTCTTCAGTTTTTTTAACATATAAAAAAAGTAATTTTAACATATATTTTTACATATATTTATACACGCATTCCAAAAATGTAGATTAAATGTATTTTTAAAGACACAGTATATTTGAAAATGTATTTTTAAAAATATTTATCTCAACATACAAAATATATATATATATATATATATATATATATTTATTGAAATATATTGAATACGGCTAAAATTGTAGTATTTCAAATATTGGTCAATATATTTGGGAAGAATAGTTTTAAAATGTATATAAAATATTTTTTTCTTCCACACAGTGCCAGTCTCCCCCACTCCATGTGAACCCTCTGCCTACTGTCTCCCGGGCTCTGCTTGCCCATCTGCAGGCCCGGGACTGGCTCTCTGCCGTCGGCTAGAGGAGAGAAGAGAGAGAGAACGGACATGTCCCCTACCCTCCCCTTCTTGTCCTGACCCGGAAGTGACGTTATGATGTGATTTCCGGGTCCCCATTGAAAGTTTCCTGGCCATGGAGACCGGGAAAGAATGTAATGCGGTGCGATTTGCATTGCATTACTATCAGTGGAGCACAGGGCAGACTTGCAGGGTCTTTTAAAACTTGGATGTCTCAATAAAGAGAACCTGTCACCAAAAATTATCACGCAGAGGACTTTGTCCCCTATGTGATGAAAAAAATATTAAGTAACAACAAAGTCTTTTTTTGTTTTAATTGAAAAAAATTAAAGTTACACCAAAGCACATAACATCCTCTGCCCCCCACATATACGCATGTACAATGTAAAAGTACACGGTGGGACGTCTATGCATGGAAACATTGATTGTGATACACGTTACATAATCGCCGCGCACGCCAGAATGAGAGCAATAATTCTAGCATGACACCTCCGCTGTACACTATACTGATGACCTATAAGGGGCTTTAAAAGTGTCACCTTTAGAAAATATAGAGTACTGAAGTTTGTCGCCATTTCACGAGCGCGCACAAATTTAAGGTTTGACAAGTTGGATATCTATTCACTCGATGCAACCTCGTCTTTTATATTTTACCAAAAAAAAAGGTAATTTATTGATTTTTTTGTGCCCTAAAATTAACTATATTTTATTGAACTTTTGTGGTAATATCATGCAACATAAATTGGAACTACCACTATTTTATTCTCTAGGGTCTCTGCTTTCAGAAAATATATCATGTTTGGGGGTTTCGTGTAATCTTCAGGCCTAATATTATTTTTTAAACGTGCGCAAAAAAACGCAAAAACGGCTCTGGCAGCAAAAGAGATAAAGGATAAGCCAGAGACTCCCCTTTCCTGATGAGCAGCCAATCGGTGCTCATTACAATGCAAGGTCTCTCTCCTCCCGGGTGCAGTGCTGGAGACAGGCAGGGAGGGGAGGGGGAGATAAACAGCACAAGGTTAAAATTATTACATTTTTAAGTCTCCTTAAAACCCCTTTTTGTTTTTAAAACATTCCTGAAATCACCTCCTGATTTAAATACGGTTTTGGTTAAAAAAAAAAATAATTTTTAATCTGGACAAGTAGATTGTCATGCGGGACAAGTAGATTGGGACAACGATTTAGTCCCTAGACAAGTCGTTTTTTTTTCAAACATTTCCACACCCCTGAGACAGTGGGGAAACCTACCCAATATAGACAAAGATAGAAAGAAACAGAACTGTTGACAATATTTTATTGCTGTCTTTACATTCCTATTCTAGTGACAACCACTACCACCATTTCTAAACAGGATGGGTTTTTTTTTGTTATCTTCTGCCTGGCGAGGATGCTGGTAGGATTTGGGAAATTACATTTTTGGCTCCTGTCTAAGTGGAACAGAATTTGATTGCTTTTGGCTGTTCTGGGTTCTGCTGGTTGCAGGCTCAACTACTATCCCCTGCTTTCTAGTGAGTTTGAGAATGTAGTCGGCTGGGAGATGCAGACCCTGGACCTGCATATTCATACAGCCTCAGCCAATCCCTGGGTGAAAGAATGACCAGTAGAAGGCTGAAGTGTGTATAAATAGAATGGGGTCTGGAAGAACAGGATCCTTGTCCTGGAGAAGACCCAGCCTGGAGGACGGCTGCCTTTCTGGGTTGTTTAGTTGAAGTCTACTTGAGGGCAACTAGGTCCCAGTTCAGGAGGCGCTCTAAAGCTGCTGAGATCAGTTTGAAGGGATTCCACTGAGGAGCTAGTCTGGAGGCTCATGGTATAGGGTCCGGTTGGTACTTGAAGGAGGCATCCAAGTACATAGGGATACGGTGAGTAGAGGCCTGAGAGAGATCCTAGTGACTGTTGCTGTTTAATTCTTGGGGAGACTGTTCCAGAGTTTCTGGTTTTGGACTTCTTCTACAGTTGGAGTCCCCTGAGCTGTATGTCCATCTACCACTAGTCATAAGGGGTTCCACCCTGAAGAGCCTAGTTATAACCAGTGAGAGTCCTCCGTTGTACTTTTCACTAAATTTGGAGTATCCCAAGGCTCACTCTGCACTCCAACCAAGTTTAACTCTCATTAAAATTGAACCACTTCCAGTCCGGACACTTTTCCCCCCTTCCTGTCCAGGCCAATTTTCAGCTTTCAGCGCTATCACACTTTAAATGACAATTGCGCGGTCATGCAACACTGTACCCATATGAATTTTTTAGCATTTTTTGAGACAGACAAAACTTTATTTTGCTGGTATTTATTCACCACTGGAATTCTTTTTTTTTTCTATATAAATGAAAAAGTCCAAATATTTTGAAAAAAAAATGTTTTTCTTATAAAATTTTGCAAATGAATAATCTTTCTTCATACATCTTGGCAAAAATGTATTCAGTTATCTTTTTAGCAAAAAAAAATAACCCAAATTAGTTTTTCAAACTTTTTTTTTACATTTTTATATTATCAGGTTTTTTTTTAACATACTGTCACCCTAGCAGTACAGTGTCACCATAGTGACACTGTACTACTTGTGGGGGGTTATGAAGATTTTTTTTCTTTTTTACACTTATTGCTTTTATACACATAAAGGCTGTAAAAACAATAATTTCTCCTCTCTGGCTGCATTCCTGCAGCCCTTGAGAAATACTGTGTTATCTGTGATTGGTCACAGCTTGTCACATGGTACAAGGCTGTTGTGAATAGCCTTGTACCATGTGATCTCTGTGGTCATTCACAGATTTCACACGTAATAAGCAATGATGTCAGAAGTGACATCTTGCTTACTACTCTGCATTTGATCACTGATTGGCCAATCAGTGATCACATGATCGGGATTTCACACAGAGATCCCATACAACGATCAGTGTTCCACTGTGTCCGGAGGACATAGTGGGCACCGGATCGCAGTGCTGCGCGCTCCCAGGGAGCGCGCACAAGCAGGGGGCGGGGAGGCCGTTTATAAACGGCCACCTGCCCCTGCACTGTTCACGTCCGGACATTTATATACATGGGCCAGATGGGAAGTGGTTAAAAAAGAAACTCACTACCTGGTTATTGTGTTGAGAGACTGGGAAACTTGTGTTCCTGGCTGTCGTGCACCCAATACAGAATAGAACCTGGGACAAAACAGCGAGCCCGGCTTGGGGTCTGCTCTACATAAAGATGCACAGAAAACTTTCCCACCACTCATGGTGGGACTTCACTTTAAGTGGGTCAAACTGCATCACTGTAGATGGAAAGACTGTTTCAGTGTAACACATCGAAAAAGGAGAAAAGTGATCTTTAATGGGACAATTGTTTCATGGTTTGGTTTTCCAACAACCTCCAGTTTGCCCATTTCTCGTATGGGCATCATATCAAATACTGAGAGAAAATCTACTCACCGTAGTCACAGATAGAAGTCCCCAAAACTTCAAATTAATGGTCTGGAGCAAGGCTTGCACTGTCAAGAGAAATGTGATACAGTTCTAAGACACATTTATT
Organism: Staurois parvus; assembly: GCF_062004578.1. Lineage (NCBI taxonomy): Eukaryota > Metazoa > Chordata > Amphibia > Anura > Ranidae > Staurois > Staurois parvus. The sequence goes on from NW_028318227.1 coordinate 886,434, forward strand.
GGTGAAATAGAAGATCCCTTAAAAATTCAGCCGACATCTGAACTGTAGCAGATCACGGCTTAAGTATTTTATTTTTAGATCTGCTGTCAATTATTTTGAAGAAATACAAATGCAGTGTTTGCTTCCATTCCAGTCTGATGACCATGGATTTGTATGTATTCTATCTTCCAGACCTTTAGAAACCAAACATGGCCAAGCCGTATGAATTTAACTGGCAGAAGGCCGTTCCTGCTTTCATGCAAGAGGGAGCCGTGTTTGACAGATATGAAGAGGTAAGTCGCTGAATGATCCATTTGTTGTCACAGAGAGACATCTGTTACCCAGGCAATAATGCAATCTTGGGGAAATGGATAAAACAGGTGCATTTGTGAGTTTATCCTGTAGAACATCAATTTATTGTAAGGAAGTGGCAGGTGCTCTGTGAGTTTGAAGAAAAAGTGTGAGCTGTAAACTGGCCATTTTGTAATTAGCTAGTATTAGTCAGTTGTAGAATAAGAATGATTTATGTACTACATGGGGGTCTCCAAATGTTCTAAATAAAGGGTCAGTTTACGGTCCTTCAGGCTTCAAGGAGCCAGACTGGGACCAGTGGGAATAGAAAATGTCCTGGCATCAGTGACACTAAATAATGCCCATTTGTAAACATGAGAGGAATAGTATCCCATAGTTTGTTTCATTGGGAGGAATAGTGCCCCATTATTGGTATCAGTGGGAGGAATAGCGCCCCATTATTGGTATCAGTGGGAGGAATAGTGCCCCATCATTGGTATCAGTGGGAAGAATAGTGTCCCATCATTGGTATCAGTGGGAGGAATAGTGCCCCATCATTGGTATCAGTGGGGGGAATAGTGCCCCATCATTGGTATCAGTGGGGGGAATAGTGCCCCATCATTGGTATCAGTGGGAGGAATAGTGGCCCTTTATTGGTATCAGTGGGAGGAATAGTGCCCCATTATTGGTATCAGTGGGAGGAATAGTGCCCCATTATTGGTATCAGTGGGAGGAATAGCACCCCATTATTGGTATCAGTGGGAGGAATAGCACCCCATTATTGGTATCAGTGGGAGGAATAGCGCCCCATTATTGGTATCAATGGGAGGAATAGCACCCCGTTATTGGTATCAATGGGGGGAATAGCACCCCTTTATTGGTATCAGTGGGAGGAATAGCACTCCACTATTGGTTTCATTGGGAGGAATAGTGCCCCATTATTGGTTTCATTGGGAGGAATAGCGCCCCATTATTGGTTTCATTGGGAGGAATAGCACCCCATTGTTGGTATCGGTGGGAGGAATAGTCCCCCATTATTGGTATCAGTGGGAGGAATAGCACTCCACTATTGGTTTCATTGGGAGGAATAGCACCCCATTATTGGTTTCATTGGGATGAATAGCACCCCATTGTTGATATCGGTGGGAGGAATAGTGCCCCATTATTGGTATCAATGGGAGGAATAGCACCTCATTATTGGTATCAGTGGTTGGAATAGCACCCCATTGTTGGGGTCAGTGTGGGGAATAGTGCCCATCATCGATGTCAGTGTGGGCAATAGTGCCACATCATTGATATCAGTGGGAGGAATAGCGCCCCATTACTGATATCAGTGGGAGGAATAGTGCTCCTTTATTGGTGTCAGTGGTTGGAATAGCACCCCATCGTTGGGGTCAGTGTGGGGAATAGTGCCCCATCATCGGTGTCAGTGGGGGCAATAGTGCCACATCATTGGTGTCAGTGGGGGGAATAGTGCCCCATCGTTGGGGTCAGTGGAAGGAATAGTGCTCCATTCTAGGGAACAGTGGGAGGTATGGTACCTCCTCACTGGTGCCAGTGGCAGGTATTATGCCTCATTGTTGGTTTCAGTGGGAGGTTTAATGCCTCGTATCAGTAGGATGAATAGTATCCCCAGGATCAGATAAGGACAGGAAAAGTGCCGTATCCTTTCCCTGGGCCACAGTTTGGAAACAACTGTTCTACAGCGTAAAATTATCTCAAAGATGATCTCAGGTGGTAGATTAGCTTTTAAACCGCAAATTGAAACAATTTAGAAAAAGAACACACAGGGGGCGCAAACGCCTAACGCATTACCCAAGATTTAATAAGCACTATGAGGAAGGGTACACGTCCCTGAAACACATCAGCTTTCCGACATTACCAACATTTGGGAACCCACCAAGTTGGTTGACCCATCAGTAATCCTTGTCATGCAAATTACTTCTGTTGTGTGTGAGTATGAATTTGGCTTTTCTCAAGACTGAGCAGAACGGACCCTGCACCACCTATCTCCCTGCTCCTCAGTTCTTACCCAGCACCTCACCCCAAGCCACAGGTCTGTCCTGGCACCTTATCCCATACCTCACCTTTGCCCCAGCTGCAACACATCCTCATTCAGACTCAGCGCACTCTGGCATCCTCTCCTTGGGCGCCAGAGAACCTTGTCCAGGCACTGATTTTAGTGGAAATGATCATAATATAATTATAATTTTTTATTCAACAATATTCTTAAGTATTTTTTGAAATTAGATAGATGAAACCCTTAGCATATCTAATGTGGACCCTTACACAATTAATGTACCTTACATTAAGGTCAAGTATTCAAGTATTGAAGAAATAGAGAAATGTCTTCAGCCTACAGGCTGAAGCTGTTTCTCTACTGTTGTACTGGGCTGCCTTTGGTGTGTGGCATCTTGTCTTCAATACTAGACATTGCATGCTGAGCCAGAATGAGCTTTTACTGAATGAACCCACCAGCGAGGAGAGTCACCGAATGATTTGAAGCTGGTGCTTGGAGCGGTGCTCTATACACTTTCATAATGGTCACAGTTATATTAAGGTCAGTTTAATTATGCCATCTTTTTTTAGTATATGATGTCATGTGATGGTGATGAAAATGTCCAACCAGAGCCGAGAGTCCTACATTAGTAAAATATAATGATGGAATGACAGAACCAAATGACCCCTAATAACATACATTTGTGTTCTGACAAACTGAACGGCTTCGGTCAGGGTCGTAATTAACATCACACAAAGTAGGCTAATGCTTAAAGGCAGCAGAGACTAGGAGGTGACTCTTCCCTGTAGAGTTAAAAACTGACCATTTTTTTATCGTCCGTAGAAGTCTACAGTCGCCCCATATAAAATATCTTTTAGATTTTCACATTATTCTAAGTCAGTTTAGAACTAGTTAGAAAGTGTTCTTCAATAAAGAACTGATCTCAGCAGAGGACTGGTCTTGGGCTGTGGTGGTTGGGTCCCTATAAACTCTATTGGTGGAAATTCAGTGTTGGCTTCTGATCAAAGAAGTGTATATAAGGAATGTTGAAAGGATTTCCATAGTCTTGGTAAAGTGCTACTGTGTACAAATTGGCTGAAGGCTCCCTACTTCTGTGTTTCCCCTCCTCAAAAAATATGATTAGGATTTAATGTTTTTTATGGTTCAGATATTTATGGCATTGCTTGCTTTTGCTGAATGTGTTCGATGGATATTTAATATTCATACAACGGGTAGGCAACCTTGGAGTGGTGAAGATCTACCTGAACAATATAATCAAGTCAAAGATCACTGGGCACAGCACCCTGTTTTTAGGGAGATAATATAACACTTCCATTAAAATGTAAGGAGCGTTTGTAGAAAATGTTGGCTTGGTTGGCTGGACTGAGTTGTGGCCCGGCTGGCTGGACTGAGTTGTGGCCCGGCTGGCTGGAATGAGTTGTGGCCCGGCTGGCCGGACTGAGTTCTGGCCCGGCTGGCTGGACTGAGTTCTGGCCCGGCTGGCTGGACTGAGTTCTGGCCCGGCTGGCCGGACTGAGTTCTGGCCTGGTTGGCCGGATTGAATTCTGCCCGGCTGGCTGGAGTCTTGAAAGATTTCCATAGTCTTGGTGAAGTGCTGGACTGAATTCTGGCCCGGTTGGCAGGAGTGTTGAGAGGATTTCCATAGTCTTGGTGAAGCGCTGGACTGAGTTCTGGCCCTTGTAGCTGGAGTGTTGAGTGGATTTCCATAGTCTTAGTGAAGTGCTGGACTGAGTTCTGGCCCTTGTAGCTGGAGTGTTGAGTGGATTTCCATAGTCTTAGTGAAGTGCTGGACTGAGTTCTGGCCCGGTTGGCAAGAGTGTTGAGAGGATTTCCATAGTCTTGGTGAAGCGCTGGACTGAGTTCTGGCTCGATTGGCTGGAGTGTTGAGTGGATTTCCATAGTCTTGGTGAAGCGCTGGACTGAGTTCTGGCTCGATTGGCTGGAGTGTTGAGTGGATTTCCATAGTCTTGGTGAAGCGCTGGACTGAGTTCTGGCTCGGTTGGCTGGAGTGTTGAGTGGATTTCCATAGTCTTGGTGAAGCGCTGGACTGAGTTCTGGCTCGGTTGGCTGGAGTGTTGAGTGGATTTCCATAGTCTTGGTGAAGCGCTGGACTGAGTTCTGGCTCGGTTGGTTGGAGTGTTGAGTGGATTTCCATAGTCTTGGTGAAGTGCCAATGAAATCTTTAGGCTCCCTCTTACAAAAATTGTGTGTAATTAAGAATGAATATTTTCATCATTTCTGGTTTGTATGGCATTGTTTGCCTTTGCTGAACATGTTTCGAATAAAGCGGAACACATCAAAGCCTTGGCCTGGTCCTTTCATCCACAAAACGTTGAGTAGCATTTGCTGATCATACCATATGTACACTAGTTATAGCCTCTCTATACAATGACATATGTCAGAGCAGCTGACACTCTCTCCTGTGTGCCTATGATCATTATTTTTCAAACATTCTCCACATCTGTCACGAACATCCGTCTTTCTGCACAATGTACCTGGAAGTCAAGGAACGGGCTTGTAATACTGTGGAGGAGCCGCGGTATCCGGAATGTCATAGATTTTTAGTAGGTGAAGCTTGCATGGAATTAAAGCCTGACACTTCTTTTCTTTCTGCCCTTTTTAGGAGTCGTTTGTTTTCGAGCCTAATTGCCTCTTTAAAATGGATGAGTTTGGCTTCTTTCTTACATGGAAGAGTGAAGGAAAGGTATGTTGTATTTGGCAAACGAACCCCATAAGCATTAATACAATGAGTGATTGAGATTCAGGTTGTGCACGCCTGTAAAGACAACTTGTCCTGGAACAAGAGACGTAGATTCTCATCTTTGGTCATATATTCCTATGAAACTACAACAGGCCACATTGGGAATTAACATAAAAACATCATAAACAGCACAAATAATGAAATATAAATCATATAAAATAAACAAATAGTCCCACTCTAAAACTTGAGAAAATTTTGAAAAAAAATATATATATTATAAAGTGCCAAAGGACAAAAATAAAAAAAATAAAGACAAACAAAAAGAAGTCCTTGTTCCAAAGAAGTGTGCTTCCACCATAAATCAGTGCTTTAACCAACATATACCACACTCACCAGATTCTGGTGAAATATACATCTTTTAGGTATTTTAGGGGTCCTAGACCCTTCCGATAAACCTCCAGGGCTCCACTCCACCACAAGAGACCTTTACTCCAACTGACAACACCTCCAATCTTCTCCTCCCAGAAATGCTCCAAGTATTGCAGGAGAAAAAAAACACACATTGTGTAATAGATTCTGCTCTCTCCTGGCTCCCATCCTACCTGTCACAACGCTCCTTCAGCGTTACCTATAATGCTACCACCTCCCCCTCACTCCCCCTCTCTGTTGAGGTCCCTCAAGGCTCTGTCCTTGGGCCCCTTCTCTTCTCCATCTACACCTCCTCCCTTGGCCAACTCATACACTCTCACGGCTTCAACTACCACCTCTATGCCGATGACACACAAATCTATCTCTCAACCCCCCACCTCACCCCCTCGGTCTCTGCCCGAATCACACACCTGCTGAGCGACATATCAGACCGGATGTCGCTCCACTTCCTTAAATTGAACCTCTCCAAAACCGAGCTCCTAGTCTTCCCCCCAGCCCGGACACCACCCCCCATTGACTTCTCCATCACATCCAACAACGCTACCATCAAACCCGCTCTGCAGGCCAGAGTACTTGGTGTCATTCTGGACTCCAACCTATCCTTCCAGCCCCAAGTCCAATCTTTAACAAACTCGTGCAGACTCCACCTCCGCAACATTGCCAAAATCCACACGTTCCTAACCCCAGAAACCACTAAACAGCTCATCCACTCCCTCATCATATCACAACTCGACTACTGCAACTCCCTCCTCACTGGCCTGCCTCGCCACAGGCTATCCCCACATCAGTCCATCCTGAATACGGCTGCCAGACTCATTCACCTTTCCAACTGCTCCATCTCCGCCACCCCCCTCTGTCAATCCCTCCACTGGCTTCCGATTGCGCAACGGATCAAATTCAAAATCCTAACACTGACGTACAAAGCCGTCCACCATACTGCTCCGAACTACATCACCGACCTAATATCCAAGTACCACCCAACACGCACACTCCGCTCCTCACAAGACCTCCTTCTCTCTAGTTCCCTGGTCTCCTCCTCCCATGCCCGCCTCCAGGACTTCTCCAGGGTGTCACCCATCCTCTGGAACTCCCTACCCCAACCCGTCAGATTATCACCTACTCTCCTCTCCTCTAGGCGCACCCTGAAAACCCATCTCTTCAGGGAAGCCTACCCCACCCCCTGCTAACTTGCCGACCTCTTCCACTCTTCCTACCACTCCATCCCCCACAGCTATCTCCTCCTGTGCCCCCATCCCCTCCCTCCTAGATTGTAAGCTCGAAAGAGCAGGGCCCTCGATCCCCTCATGTTTTGCATTGTATTGGTATTGTTCTGTCACATGTTCTGTCCCCCTTTGTAATGTACAGCGCTGAGTGAACTATCGGCGCTTTATAAATACTGTATAATAATAATAATAATAATACTGCAACACCCAGTTTGCAATACTAACAAAACACCAGGCCACTCACATTGTATAGATTGTAAAAAACCATGTTTTAATTACCTCCCCAGGCATTCAAAACTTCAGTATATCCAGGAACATGGACCAGAAATTTCACAGCTAAGCAGTAGATGACAGTAATCTATTCACCCAGTCTCTGAAAACGCCCTGTGGGAGGGGCTAAATGCATCGACGCACTTTCGGTCTGCCGTCCTGCGCCACTTCCGGTGAGTGGAACGCACGCCGAAGCGCTGCGTTCCAAGCGGCCATCTTGTGACTCAATGAATAGATTACTGTCATCTACTGCTTAGCTGTGGAATTTCTGATATCTTTATTTTCTCTTGGAGCATTCATACCATCTTCCTTTGGGCCTATTATTAACCCACTCGGTGTCGGGACAATTTCGTGCACAGGGCCCCCCCGGACAACCATGTCATTCTCTTCTCTATTTGTCTCTTTTGGTGATGGTGAGGTTTTTCTTCCCTTAACTGTTTTGTCCTATAATTGTTATTTATCCGCGTATTTTACTGCAATAAATGTTTTGTAATTTTTCATTAACAAGCCGCAGTCTGTCCTTTTTTGGATCTGCTTGACCTAGGGGTTCTTTACCGTTGGTTTTTGTCTTTTTTCCCACACCATCACAGTCCCCCTTACATCAAGGTCACCAACACAGTCCCCCCTTACATCAAGGTCGCCATCACAGTCCCCCCTTACATCAGGGTCGCCATCACAGTCCCCCCTTACATCAGGGTCTCCAACACAGTCCCCCCTTACATCAGGGTCGCCATCACAGTCCCCCTTACATCAAGGTCTCCAACACAGTCCCCCCTTACATCAGGGTCGCCATCACAGTCCCCCCTTACATCAGGGTCGCCATCACAGTCCCCCCTTACATCAAGGTCACCATCACAGTCCCTCCTTACATCAAGGTCACCATCACAGTCCCCCCTTACATCAGGTTCGCCATCACAGTCCCCCCTTACATCAGGTTCGCCATCACAGTCCCCCCTTACATCAAGGTCACCATCACAGTCCCCCTTACATCAGGGTCGCCATCACAGTCCCCCCTTACATCAGGGTCGCCATCACAGTCCCCCCTTACATCGGGGTCGCCATCACAGTCCCCCCTTACATCAGGGTCGCCATCACACTCCCCCCTTACATCAAGGTCACCAACACAGACCCACCTTACATCAGGGTCACCATCACAGTCCCCCCTTAAATCAGGGTCGCCATCACAGTCCCCCCTTACATCAAGGTCGCCATCACAGTCCCCCCTTACATCAGGGTCGCCATCACAGTCCCCCCTTACATCAGAGTCGCCATCAAATTCCCCCCCTTACATCAGAGTCGCCATCACAGTCCCCCCCTTATATCAGAGTCGCCATCACAGTCCCCCTTTACATCAGGGTCGCCATCACAGTCCCCCCTTACATCAGAGTCGCCATCACATTCCCCCCCTTACATCAGAGTCGCCATCACATTCCCCCCCCCCTTACATCAGAGTCGCCATCACATTCCCCCCCTTACATCAGAGTCGCCATCACAGTCCCCCTTTACATCGGGGTCGCCATCACAGTTCCCCCTTACATCGGGGTGGCCATCACAGTCCCCCTCACACCCAAGGTTCCCAACAGAGAATGCCTTACATCAGAACCCTTCTCCCCCCTTACATCAATGTCCCCATCAGCGTGCATCTTACATCCAAGATCTGGATAAAATCATAGTGGGCTGCAGTTTAAAGACCCCGACCCAAGGAGTGCACACTACAGGAAATGGAAACAATCGGCCTCAATAAAGAAAATTAAATTATAAGCAAGTGTGAATTATTGGGTTCAGTGGCGTACATACAGGAATTGCAGGGGTCGCAAACGCGACCCGGCCCCATGCTGCAGGGGGTCCGTGCAGCCTCCCTGTATGCCTGCAGGGCAGCATATAGAGGAACCAATGCCCTCCATTTTCCTCCTACAGCCTTTCATAGGCTGCAGGAGAAAAATGGAGGTGATCGGTTCCTCCTGGTGTCAAACTGGTGGCCCTCCAGCTGTTGCCAAACTACAAGTCCCATGAGGCATTGCAATATTGACAGTTACAAGCATGACTCCCAAAGGCAGAGGCATGATGGGACTTGTAGTTTTGCAACAGCTGGAGGGCCACCAGTTTGACACCCCTGCTCTGCATGCTGCCCAGCTGGTAACGCCTCATATCTACCTCCTTCTATGATCAGGCCTCTGTTATTTTTTTTTTCCTGGTCCCCTTCATCCCCCGAAACACTGCCAGGTTCCTTCATCCCCTTTCCCACCGGCTATTGCAGGGGATGCTGTTAGGATAGAGAGCGGGGGAAGGGGCCAGTAAATGTGTTGTTACCAGCCCCTTCCTTGTACTTCCATGCTGATCACTGACTCTGTCCATTCATGGGCAGCACAGTGGCTAAATGGTTAGCACTTCTGCCTGGCAGTACTCGGGTCGTTGGTTCGAATCCCAGCCACGGCACCACCTGCCTGGAGTTTGCATGTTCTCCCTGTGCCTGCGTGGGTTTCCTCCGGGTACTCCGGACCTTAGTTTGTACGCCCCTTGAGGGTTAGGGACTGATGGGAATGTACAATATATATGTAAAGTGCTGCGTAAATTGACGGCGCTATATAAGTACCTGAAATAAAAATAAATTCATAACTGACGTATAGTAAACTGTGTTTGTGAATGTACAGAGCCCATTCATTCATTCGGAAGGAGATCAAGGGCTATGTCTTCAATCTTGTTTCTCGGTCTCAAAGGTGAAACATCAGAAGTCTGTTTAGACCCCCAATATCTCACCAATCTCACCATCTCCTAAAAAATTGTTAAGAAAGAAATCAGAATGGTAAAAAATAAAAATAAAATAACAAAATTAAAAAATGACTCACCAGTGGCGGAACTACTAGTGTACTTAAAAAGGAAGTGCAGCGCTAAAATAAATGCAGATTAATACTTCCAATCCATAAACCAGCCGAACATATGATTGAACATACAATCTCAATATGTTAAAATAAATGTATAAAAATGGTGACAGTCTGTGGTAGGTGATGGTTACAGGAGATGTTAGTGACTTCACGTTCCAGGTGGTGAGGTGATAGAATAGCTAAAATACGCACTCACCAGATGCGTATCTTTATATACGCATATAAACAATAACCAGAGGTCCCCCTCATGGGATGGGATGGATGAGCTGAACCGCTTATAACGGACTCTCCCCCCCTTGGTATTGGTCTGGTCAGTGGTCGTCTCTCTTGGGATAGTACCGAGTACCACCGTGGAAGCCTCTCAGATATACAGCCGGGTGGGTCGCCTTGGACCTGGCATTCTCCTCTAGTAGTGGTGGGCTGATGTCAGCAATATAGGAATTATTTATTATTATTTATTTCAGGTACTTATATAGCGCCGTCAATTTACGCAGCACTTTACATATATATTGTACATTCACATCAGTCCCTAACCCTCAAGGGGCGTACAATCTAAGGTCCCTAACCCTCAAGGGGTGTACAATCTAAGGTCCCTAACTCACATACATATACAAGGGACAATTTAGAGAGAAGCCAATTAACCTACCAGCATGTCTTTGGAATATCTCCTGTGCCATGGAACGTGGGCTCTGGGGATGAATTGTTGGCTCTGGAGGTGCTCGGGCTGTACAGTCTTCTTCCCTGATCACAGAGCTGATTGCATGCCACAAAAAAAAAAAAAGAAAGAAATCAGAATGGTAAAAATAAAAATAAAATAATAAAAATAAAAAATGACTCACCAGTGGCAGAACTACTACAGTTGCAAGAAAAAGTATGTGAACCCCTTGGGATTCCGTGGAGTTTTGCATGAATTGGGCATAAAATGTGCTCTGAACGTCATCTAAGTCACAACAATAGAAGAACACAGTCTGCTGAACATAATACTACACAAACATTAGATGTTGCCATGGTTTAATTGCACATAACATGTAAACATTCACAGTGCAGGGAGGAAAAAGTATGTGAACCTTTGGACTTAATAACTGGTTGACCCTCCTTTGGCAGCAATAACCTCAACCAAACGTTTCCTGTAGTTGCAGATCAGACCTGCACAACGATCTGGAGTCATTTTGGACCACTCCTCTTCACAAAACTGTTTCAGTGTAGCAATATTCTTGGGATGTCTGGTGTGAATTGCTCTCTTAAGGTCATGCCACAGCATTTCAATCGGGT